>NW_027488365.1:24242424-24545454 GCF_051014445.1 Colletes latitarsis | reverse complement strand
TTTCTGGTTTGGATCGCATAGTAATGTGGTACCACACTGAAACAGTCGATTAAACCAGGTTTCGGTCAATATTTTTGAGGATAACGCATGTTAGGTCTAGGTTAGGCCTGGGATTTTCACTCATCAGACTCATACTTTCGCATTCTTCACATACTTGTTGAACGGATCCTGGGTTTTTACTGGTTTGGATCACGTAGTAATGTGGGACCACACTGAAACAGTCGATTGAACCAGGTTTCGATCAATATTTTTGAGGATAACGCATGTTAGGTCTGGGATAGGTCTGGGATTTGCCCTCATCAGGCTCATACTTTCGCACACTTCACATACTCGTTGAACAGATCCTGGGTTTTTTCTGGTTTGGATCACGTAGTAGTGTGGTACCACACTGAAACAGTCCATTAAACCTGGTTTGGATCAATATTTTAGAGGATAACGCATGTTAGGTCTAGGTTAGGTCGGGGATTTTCACTCATTAGACTCATACTTTCGCATTCTTCACATACTTGTTGAACGGATCCTGGGTTTTTTCTGGTTTGGGTCACGTATTAATGTGGTACCACACTGAAACAGTCAATTAAACCTGGTTTCGATCAGTATTTTAGAGGATAACGCAACATAAGTCTAGGATAGGTCTGGGATTTGACCTCATCAGACTCATACTTTCGCGTTTTTCACATACTCGTTGAACATGTCCTGGCTTATTTTCTGGTTTGGATCACATAGTAATGTGGTACCACACTGAAACAGTCGATTAAACCAGGTTTCGATCAATATTTTTGATAACGCATGTTAGGTCTAGGTTAGGCCTGGGATTTTCACTCTTCAGACTCATACTTTCGCATTCTGCACATACTTGTTGAACAGATCCTGGGTTTTTTCAGGTTTGGATCACGTTGTAGCGTGGTACCACACAGAAACAGTCCATTAAACCTGGTTTGGATCAATATTTTAGAGGATAACGCATGTTAGGTCTAGGTTAGCCCTGGGATTTTCACTCATCAGACTCATACTTTCGCATTCTTCACATACTTGTTGAACGGATCCTGGGTTTTTTCTGGTTTGGATCACGTAGTAATGTGGGACCACACTGAAACAGTCAATTAAACCTGGTTTCCATCAATATCTTAGAGGACAACGCAAGTTAGGTCTGGGATAGGTCTGGGACTTGCCCTCATCAGGCTCATACTTCCGCGTTTTTCACATACTTGTTGAACAGACCCTGGGCTTTTTCTGGTTTGGATCACGTAGTAGTGTGGTACCACACTGAAACAGTCGATTAAACCAGGTTTCGATCAATATTTTTGATAACGCATGTTAGGTCTAGGTTAGGCCTGGGATTTTCACTCTTCAGACTCATACTTTCGCATTCTGCACATACTTGTTGAACGGATCCTGGGTTTTTTCTGGTTTGGATCACGTAGTAATGTGGGACCACACTGAAACAGTCAATTAAACCTGGTTTCCATCAATACCTTAGAGGACAACGCAAGTTAGGTCTGGAATATGTCTGGGGTTTGTCCTCATCAGGCTCATACTTTCGCGTTTTTCACATACTTGTTGAACAGACCCTGGGCTTTTTCTGGTTTGGATCACGTAGTAGTGTGGTACCACACTGAAACAGTCCATTAAACCTGGTTTGGATCAATATTTTAGAGGATAACGCATGTTAGGTCTGGGATATGTCTGGGATTTGCCCTCATCAGGCTCATACTTTCGCGTTTTTCACATACTTGTTGAACAGATCCTGGGATTTTTCAGGTTTGGATCACGTTGTAGTGTGGTACCACATTGAAACAGTCCATTAAACCTGGTTTGGATCAATATTTTAGAGGATAACGCATGTTAGGTCTAGGTTAGCCCTGGGATTTTCACTCATCAGACTCATACTTTCGCATTCTTCACATACTTGTTGAACTGATCCTGGGTTTTTTCTGGTTTGGATCACGTAGTAATGTGGTACCACACTGAAACAGTCGATTAAACCTGGTTTCGATCAATATTTTAGAGGACAACGCATGTTAGGTCTAGGTTAGCCCTGGGATTTTCACTCATCAGACTCATACTTTCGCATTCTTCACATACTTGTTGAACTGATCCTGGG
Source organism: Colletes latitarsis (assembly GCF_051014445.1). Taxonomy (NCBI): domain Eukaryota; kingdom Metazoa; phylum Arthropoda; class Insecta; order Hymenoptera; family Colletidae; genus Colletes; species Colletes latitarsis. The sequence goes on along the minus strand of NW_027488365.1, from coordinate 24,543,350 downwards.
TTTTTTCTGGTTTGGATCACGTAGTAATGTGGTACCACACTGAAACAGTCAATTAAACCTGGTTTCGATCAATATTTTAGATAATAATTCATGTTAGGTCTAGGTTGTGTCTGGGATTTGCTCTCATCAGGCTCATACTTTCGCTCACTTCACATACTCGTTTGACAGATCCTGGGTTATTTTCTGGTTTGGATCGCATAGTAATGTGGTACCACACTGAAACAGTCGATTAAACCAGGTTTCGATCAATATTTTTGAGGATAACGCATGTTAGGTCTAGATAAGGCCTGGGATTTTCACTCATCAGACTCATACTTTCGCATTCTTCACATACTTGTTGAACGGATCCTGGGTTTTTACTGGTTTGGATCACGTAGTAATGTGGGACCACACTGAAACAGTCGATTGAACCAGGTTTCGATCAATATTTTTGAGGATAACGCATGTTAGGTCTGGGATAGGTCTGGGATTTGCCCTGATCAGGCTCATACTTTCGCACACTTCACATACTCGTTGAACAGATCCTGGGTTTTTTCTGGTTTGGATCACGTAGTAGTGTGGTACCACACTGAAACAGTCCATTAAACCTGGTTTGGATCAATATTTTAGAGGATAACGCATGTTAGGTCTAGGTTAGGTCGGGGATTTTCACTCATCAGACTCATACTTTCGCATTCTTCACATACTTGTTGAACGGATCCTGGGTTTTTCCTGGTTTGGGTCACGTATTAATGTGGTACCACACTGAAACAGTCGATTAAACCTGGTTTCGATCAGTATTTTAGAGGATAACGCAACATAAGTCTAGGATAGGTCTGGGATTTGACCTCATCAGACTCATACTTTCGCGTTTTTCACATACTCGTTGAACAGATCCTGGCTTATTTTCTGGTTTGGATCACATAGTAATGTGGTACCACACTGAAACAGTCGATTAAACCAGGTTTCGATCAATATTTTTGATAACGCATGTTAGGTCTAGGTTAGGCCTGGGATTTTCACTCTTCAGACTCATACTTTCGCATTCTGCACATACTTGTTGAACAGATCCTGGGTTTTTTCAGGTTTGGATCACGTTGTAGTGTGGTACCACACAGAAACAGTCCATGAAACCTGGTTTGGATCAATATTTTAGAGGATAACGCATGTTAGGTCAAGGTTAGCCCTGGGATTTTCACTCATCAGACTCATACTTTCGCATTCTTCACATACTTGTTGAACGGATCCTGGGTTTTTTCTGGTTTGGATCACGTAGTAATGTGGGACCACACTGAAACAGTCAATTAAACCTGGTTTCCATCAATATCTTAGAGGACAACGCAAGTTAGGTCTGGGATAGGTCTGGGACTTGCCCTCATCAGGCTCATACTTCCGCGTTTTTCACATACTTGTTGAACAGATCCTGGGTTTTCTCTGGTGTGGACCACGTAGTAATGTGGGACCACACTGAAACAGTCAATTAAACCTGGTTTCAATCAATATTTTAGAGAATAATTCATGTTAGGTCTAGGTTAGGTCTGGGATTTGCTCTCATCAGGCTCATTCTTTCGCATATTTCTCATACTTGATGGCTAGATCCTGGGCTTTTTCTGGATTGCATCACGTAGTAATGAAGTACAACACTGAAACAGTCAATTAAACCTGGTTTCCATCAATACCTTAGAGGACAACGCAAGTTAGGTCTGGAATATGTCTGGGGTTTGTCCTCATCAGGCTCATACTTTCGCGTTTTTCACATACTTGTTGAACGGATCCTGGGTTTTTTCAGGTTTGGATCACGTTGTAGTGTGGTACCACACTGAAACAGTCCATTAAACCTGGTTTGGATCAATATTTTAGAGGATAACGCATGTTAGGTCTAGGTTAGCCCTGGGATTTTCACTCATCAGACTCATACTTTCGCATTCTTCACATACTTGTTGAACTGATCCTGGGTTTTTTCTGGTTTGGATCACGTAGTAATGTGGTACCACACTGAAACAGTCAATTAAACCTGGTTTCGATCAATATTTTAGAAAATAATTCATGTTAGGTCTAGGTTGTGTCTGGGATTTGCTCTCATCAGGCTCATACTTTCGCACACTTCACATACTCGTTTGACAGATCCTGGGTTATTTTCTGGTTTGGATCGCATAGTAATGTGGTACCACACTGAAACAGTCGATTAAACCAGGTTTCGATCAATATTTTTGAGGATAACGCATGTTAGGTCTAGATAAGGCCTGGGATTTTCACTCATCAGACTCATACTTTCGCATTCTTCACATACTTGTTGAACGGATCCTGGGTTTTTACTGGTTTGGATCACGTAGTAATGTGGGACCACACTGAAACAGTCGATTGAACCAGGTTTCGATCAATATTTTTGAGGATAACGCATGTTAGGTCTGGGATAGGTCTGGGATTTGCCCTCATCAGGCTCATACTTTCGCACACTTCACATACTCGTTGAACAGATCCTGGGTTTTCTCTGGTTTGGATCACGTAGTAGTGTGGTACCACACTGAAACAGTCGATTAAACCAGGTTTCGATCAATATTTTTGATAACGCATGTTAGGTGTAGGTTAGGTCGGGGATTTTCACTCATCAGACTCATACTTTCGCATTCTTCACATACTTGTTGAACGGATCCTGGGTTTTTTCTGGTTTGGGTCACGTATTAATGTGGTACCACACTGAAACAGTCGATTAAACCTGGTTTCGATCAGTATTTTAGAGGATAACGCAACATAAGTCTAGGATAGGTCTGGGATTTGACCTCATCAGACTCATACTTTCGCGTTTTTCACATACTTGTTGAACAGATCCTGGGTTTTTTCTGGTTTGGATCACGTAGTAGTGTGGTACCACACTGAAACAGTCCATTAAACCTGCTTGCGATCAATATTTTAGAGGATAACGCATGTTAGGTCTGGGTTAGGTCTAGGATTTGCCCTCATCAGGCTCATTCTTTCGCATATTACTCAAACTTGATGGCTAGATCCTGGGCTTTTTCTGGATTGCATCACGTAGTAATGTGGTACCACACTGAAACATTCAATTAAACCTGGTTTCCATCAATATCTTAGAGGACAACGCAAGTTAGGTCTAGGTTAGGCCTGGGATTTTCACTCATCAGGCTCATACTTTCGCATTCTTCACATACTTGTTGAACGGATCCTGGGTTTTTTCTGGTTTGGATCACGTAGTAATGTGGGACCACACTGAAACAGTCAATTAAACCTGGTTTCCATCAATATCTTAGAGGACAACGCAAGTTAGGTCTGGGATAGGTCTGGGACTTGCCCTCATCAGGCTCATACTTCCGCGTTTTTCACATGCTTGTTGAACAGATCCTGGGTTTTCTCTGGTTTGGACCACGTAGTAATGTGGGACCACACTGAAACAGTCAATTAAACCTGGTTTCAATCAATATTTTAGAGAATAATTCATGTTAGGTCTAGGTTAGGTCTGGGATTTGCTCTCATCAGGCTCATTCTTTCGCATATTTCTCATACTTGATGGCTAGATCCTGGGCTTTTTCTGGATTGCATGACGTAGTAATGAAGTACAACACTGAAACAGTCAATTAAACCTGGTTTCCATCAATATCTTAGAGGACAACGCAAGTTAGGTCTGGGATAGGTATGGGATTTGCCCTCATCAGGCTCATACTTTCGCGTTTTTCACATACTTGTTGAACAGATCCTGGGTTTTTTCTGGTTTGTATCACGTAGTAGTGTGGTACCACACTGAAACAGTCCATTAAACCTGGTTTGGATCAATATCTTAGAGGATAACGCGTGTTAGGTCTAGGTTAGCCCTGGGATTTTCACTCATCAGACTCATACTTTCGCGTTTTTCACATACTTGTTGAACAGATCCTGGGTTTTTTCAGGTTTGGATCACGTTGTAGTGTGGTACCACACTGAAACAGTCCATTAAACCTGGTTTGGATCAATATTTTAGAGGATAACGCAAGTTAAGTCTGGGATTGGGCTGGGATTTGACCTCATCAAACTCATACTTTCGCACACTTCACATACTCGTTGAACAGATCCTGGCTTATTTTCTGGTTTGGATCACATAGTAATGTGGTACCACACTGAAACAGTCGATTAAACCAGGTTTCGATCAATATTTTTGATAACGCATGTTAGGTCTAGGTTAGGCCTGGGATTTTCACTCTTCAGACTCATACTTTCGCATTCTGCACATACTTGTTGAACAGATCCTGGGTTTTTTCAGGTTTGGATCACGTTGTAGCGTGGTACCACACAGAAACAGTCCATTAAACCTGGTTTGGATCAATATTTTAGAGGATAACGCATGTTAGGTCTAGGTTAGCCCTGGGATTTTCACTCATCAGACTCATACTTTCGCATTCTTCACATACTTGTTGAACGGATCCTGGGTTTTTTCTGGTTTGGATCACGTAGTAATGTGGGACCACACTGAAACAGTCAATTAAACCTGGTTTCCATCAATATCTTAGAGGACAACGCAAGTTAGGTCTGGGATAGGTCTGGGACTTGCCCTCATCAGGCTCATACTTCCGCGTTTTTCACATACTTGTTGAACAGATCCTGGGTTTTCTCTGGTTTGGACCACGTAGTAATGTGGGACCACACTGAAACAGTCAATTAAACCTGGTTTCAATCAATATTTTAGAGAATAATTCATGTTAGGTCTAGGTTAGGTCTGGGATTTGCTCTCATCAGGCTCATTCTTTCGCATATTTCTCATACTTGATGGCTAGATCCTGGGCTTTTTCTGGATTGCATCACGTAGTAATGAAGTACAACACTGAAACAGTCAATTAAACCTGGTTTCCATCAATACCTTAGAGGACAACGCAAGTTAGGTCTGGAATATGTCTGGGGTTTGTCCTCATCAGGCTCATACTTTCGCGTTTTTCACATACTTGTTGAACGGATCCTGGGTTTTTTCTGGTTTGGGTCACGTATTAATGTGGTACCACACTGAAACAGTCGATTAAACCTGGTTTCGATCAGTATTTTAGAGGATAACGCAACATAAGTCTAGGATAGGTCTGGGATTTGACCTCATCAGACTCATACTTTCGCGTTTTTCACATACTTGTTGAACAGATCCTGGGTTTTTTCAGGTTTGGATCACGTTGTAGTGTGGTACCACACTGAAACAGTCCATTAAACCTGGTTTGGATCAATATTTTAGAGGATAACGCAAGTTAAGTCTGGGATTGGGCTGGGATTTGACCTCATCAAACTCATACTTTCGCACACTTCACATACTCGTTGAACAGATCCTGGCTTATTTTCTGGTTTGGATCACATAGTAATGTGGTACCACACTGAAACAGTCGATTAAACCAGGTTTCGATCAATATTTTTGATAACGCATGTTAGGTCTAGGTTAGGCCTGGGATTTTCACTCTTCAGACTCATACTTTCGCATTCTGCACATACTTGTTGAACAGATCCTGGGTTTTTTCAGGTTTGGATCACGTTGTAGCGTGGTACCACACAGAAACAGTCCATTAAACCTGGTTTGGATCAATATTTTAGAGGATAACGCATGTTAGGTCTAGGTTAGCCCTGGGATTTTCACTCATCAGACTCATACTTTCGCATTCTTCACATACTTGTTGAACGGATCCTGGGTTTTTTCTGGTTTGGATCACGTAGTAATGTGGGACCACACTGAAACAGTCAATTAAACCTGGTTTCCATCAATATCTTAGAGGACAACGCAAGTTAGGTCTGGGATAGGTCTGGGACTTGCCCTCATCAGGCTCATACTTCCGCGTTTTTCACATACTTGTTGAACAGATCCTGGGTTTTCTCTGGTTTGGACCACGTAGTAATGTGGGACCACACTGAAACAGTCAATTAAACCTGGTTTCAATCAATATTTTAGAGAATAATTCATGTTAGGTCTAGGTTAGGTCTGGGATTTGCTCTCATCAGGCTCATTCTTTCGCATATTTCTCATACTTGATGGCTAGATCCTGGGCTTTTTCTGGATTGCATCACGTAGTAATGAAGTACAACACTGAAACAGTCAATTAAACCTGGTTTCCATCAATACCTTAGAGGACAACGCAAGTTAGGTCTGGAATATGTCTGGGGTTTGTCCTCATCAGGCTCATACTTTCGCGTTTTTCACATACTTGTTGAACAGACCCTGGGCTTTTTCTGGTTTGGATCACGTAGTAGTGTGGTACCACACTGAAACAGTCCATTAAACCTGGTTTGGATCAATATTTTAGAGGATAACGCATGTTAGGTCTGGGATATGTCTGGGATTTGCCCTCATCAGGCTCATACTTTCGCGTTTTTCACATACTTGTTGAACAGATCCTGGGATTTTTCAGGTTTGGATCACGTTGTAGTGTGGTACCACACTGAAACAGTCCATTAAACCTGGTTTGGATCAATATTTTAGAGGATAACGCATGTTAGGTCTAGGTTAGCTCTGGGATTTTCACTCATCAGACTCATACTTTCGCATTCTTCACATACTTGTTGAACTGATCCTGGGTTTTTTCTGGTTTGGATCACGTAGTAATGTGGTACCACACTGAAACAGTCGATTAAACCTGGTTTCGATCAATATTTTAGAGGATAACGCAAGTTAAGTCTGGGATTGGTCTGGGATTTGACCTCATCAAACTCATACTTTCGCACACTTCACATACTCGTTGAACAGATCCTGGGTTATTTTCTGGTTTGGATCACATAGTAATGTGGTACCACACTGAAACAGTCGATTAAACCAGGTTTCGATCAATATTTTTGATAACGCATGTTAGGTCTAGGTTAGGCCTGGGATTTTCACTCTTCAGACTCATACTTTCGCATTCTGCACATACTTGTTGAACAGATCCTGGGTTTTTTCAGGTTTGGATCACGTTGTAGCGTGGTACCACACAGAAACAGTCCATTAAACCTGGTTTGGATCAATATTTTAGAGGATAACGCATGTCAGGTCTAGGTTAGGCCTGGGATTTTCACTCACCAGACTCATACTTTCGCATTCTTCACATACTTGTTGAACTGATCCTGGGTTTTTTCAGGTTTGGATCACGTTGTAGTGTGGTACCACACTGAAACAGTCCATTAAACCTGGTTTGGATCAATATATTAGAGGATAACGCATGTTAGGTCTAGGTTAGCCCTGGGATTTTCACTCATCAGACTCATACCTTCGCATTCTTCTCATACTTGTTGAACTGATCCTGGGTTTTTTCTTGTTTGGATCACGTAGTAATGTAGTACCACACTGAAACAGTCAATGAAACCCGGTTTCCATCACTATTTTAGAGGACAACGCAAGTTAGGTCTAGGTAAGGCCTGAGATTTCCACTGATCAGACTCATACTTTCGCATTCTTCACATACTTGTTGAACGGATCCTGGGTTTTTTCTGGTTTGGATCACATAGTAATGTGGTACCACACTGAAACAGTCGCTTAAACCAGGTTTCGATCAATATTTTAGAGGATAACGCATGTTAGGTCTAGGTTAGGCCTGGGATTTTCACTCATCAGACTCATACTTTCGCATTCTTCGCATACTTGTTGAACTGATCCTGGGTTTTTTCAGGTTTGGATCACGTTGTAGTGTGGTACCACACTGAAACAGTCCATTAAACCTGGTTTGGATCAATATTTTAGAGGATAACGCATGTTAGGTCTAGGTTAGGTCTGGGATCTGCTCTCATCAGGCTCATTTTTTCGCATATTTCTCACACTTGATGGCTAGATCCTGGGCTTTTTCTGGATTGCATCACGCAGTAATGAAGTACAACACTGAAACAGTCAATTAAACCTGGTTTCCATCAATATCTTAGAGGACAACGCAAGTTAGGTCTGGGATATGTCTGGGATTTGCCCTCATTAGACTCATACTTTCGCATTCTTCACATACTTGTTGAACGGATCCTGGGTTTTTACTGGTTTGGATCACGTAGTAATGTGGGTCCACACTGAAACAGTCCATTAAACCTGGTTTGGATCAATATTTTAGAGGATAACGCATGTTAGGTCTAGGTTAGGTCTGGGATTTTCACTCATCAGACTCATACTTTCGCATTCTTCACATACTTGTTGAACTGATCCTGGGTTTTTTCTGGTTTGGATCACGTAGTAATGTAGTACCACACTGAAACAGTCAATGAAACCCGGTTTCCATCACTATTTTAGAGGACAACGCAAGTTAGGTCTAGGTAAGGCCTGAGATTTCCACTGATCAGACTCATACTTTCGCATTCTTCACATACTTGTTGAACGGATCCTGGGTTTTTTCTGGTTTGGATCACGTAGTAATGTAGGACCACACTGAAACAGTCAATTAAACCTGGTTTCGATCAATATTTTAGAGAATAATTCATGCTAGGTCTAGGTTAGGTCTGGGATTTGCTCTCATCAGGCTCATTCTTTCGCATATTTCTCATACTTGATGGCTAGATCCTGGGCTTTTTCAGGATTGCATCACGTAGTAATGAAGTACAACACTGAAACAGTCAATTAAACCTGGTTTCCATCAATATCTTAGAGGACAACGCAAGTTAGGTCTGGGATAGGTCTGGGATTTTCACTCATCAGACTCATACTTTCGCATTCCTCACATACTTGTTGAACTGATCCTGGGTTTTTTCTGGTTTGGATCACGTAGGAATGTGGTACCACACTGAAACAGTCGATTAAACCTGGTTTCGATCAATATTTTAGAGGATAACTCATGTTAGGTCTAGGTTAGGCCTGGGATTTTCATTTATCAGACTCATACTTTCGCATTCTTCACATACCTGTTGAGCTGATCCTGGGTTTTTTCTGGTTTGGATCACGTAGGAATGTGGTACCACACTGAAACAGTCGATTAAACCTGGTTTCGATCAATATTTTAGAGGATAACGCAAGTTAGGTCTGGGATAGGTCTGGGATTTGACCTCATCAGACCCATACTTTCGCACACTTCACATACCCGTTGAACAGATCCTGGGTTATTTTCTGGTTTGGATCACATAGTAATGTGGTACCACACTGAAACAGTCGATTAAACCAGGTTTCGATCAATATTTTAGAATATAAATCATGTTAGGTCTAGGTTAGGCCTGGGATTTTCATTTATCAGACTCATACTTTCGCATTCTTCACCTACTTGTTGAACTGATCCTGGGTTTTTTCTGGTTTGGATCACGTAGGAATGTGGTACCACACTGAAACAGTCGATTAAACCTGGTTTCGATCAATATTTTAGATGATAACGCAAGTTATGTCTGGGATAGGTCTGGGATTTGCCCTCATCAGACTGATACTTTCGCATTCTTCGCATACTTGTTGAACGGATCCTGGGTTTTTTCTGGCTTGGATCATGTAGTAGTGTGGTACCACACTGTAACAGTCCATTAAACCTGGTTTGGATCAATATTTTAGAGGATAACGCATGTTAGGTCTAGGTTAGGTCTGGGATTTTCACTCATCAGACTCATACTTTCGCATTCTTCACATACTTGTTGAACGGATCCTGGGTTTTTTCTGGTTTGGATCACGCAGTAATGTGGGTCCACACTGTAACAATCAATTAAACCTGGTCTTGATAAATATTTTAGAGGATAACGCATGTTAGGTCTGGGATAGGTCTGGGATTTGCCCTCATCAGACTCATACTTTCGCACACTTCACATACTCGTTGAACAGATTCTGGGTTTTTTCTGGTTTGGATCACGTAGTAATGTGGTACCACACTGAAGCAGTCGATTAAACCTGGTTTCGATCAATATTTTAGAGGATAACGCATGTTAGGTCTAGGTTAGGCCTGGGATTTTCACTCATCAGGCTCATACTTTCGCATTCTTCACATACTTGTTGAACGGATCCTGGGTTTTTTCTGGATTGGATCACGTAGTAATGTAGGACCACACTGAAACAGTCAATTAAACCTGGTTTCGATCAATGTTTTAGAGAATAATTCATGCTAGGTCTAGGTTAGGTCTGGGATTTGCTCTCATCAGGCTCATTCTTTCGCATATTTCTCATACTTGATGGCTAGATCCTGGGCTTTTTCTGGATTGCATCACGTAGTAATGAAGTACAACACTGAAACAGTCAATTAAACCTGGTTTCCATCAATATCTTAGAGGACAACGCAAGTTAGGTCTGGGATAGGTCTGGGATTTTCACTCATCAGACTCATACTTTCGCATTCCTCACATACTTGTTGAACTGATCCTGGGTTTTTTCTGGTTTGGATCACGTAGGAATGTGGTACCACACTGAAACAGTCGATTAAACCTGGTTTCGATCAATATTTTAGATGATAACGCAAGTTATGTCTGGGATAGGTCTGGGATTTGCCCTCATCAGACTGATACTTTCGCATTCTTCACATACTTGTTGAACGGATCATGGGTTTTTTCTGGTTTGGATCACGTAGTAATGTGGTACCACACTGAAACAGTCGATTAAACCTGGTTTCGATCAGTATTTTAGAGGATAACGCAAGATAAGTCTGGGATAGGTCTGGGATTTGACCTCATCAGACTCATACTTTCGCGTTTTTCGCATACTTGTTGAACAGATCCTGGGTTTTTTCTGGCTTGGATCACGTAGTAGTGTGGTACCACACTGAAACAGTCCATTAAACCTGCTTGCGATCAATATTTTAGAGGATAACGCATGTTAGGTCTGGGTTTGGTCTAGGATTTGCCCTCATCAGGCTCATTCTTTCGCATATTTCTCAAACATGATGGCTAGATCCTGGGCTTTTTCTGGATTGCATCACATAGTAATGTGGTACCACACTGAAACATTCAATTAAACCTGGTCTTGATAAATATTTTAGAGGATAACGCGTGCTAGGTCTGGGTTAGGTCTAGGATTTGCCCTCATCAAGCTCATACTTTCGCATATTTCTCATACTTCATGGCTAGATCCTTTGCCTTTTCTGGATTGTATCACGTAGTACTGAAGTACAACACTGAAACAGTCCATTAAACCTGGTTTCGATCAGTATTTTAGAGGATAACGCAAGATAAGTCTGGGATAGGTCTGGGATTTGACCTCATCAGACTCATACTTTCGCGTTTTTCACATACTTGTTGAACAGATCCTGAGTTTTTTCTGGTTTGGATCACGTAGTAGTGTGGTACCACACTGAAACAGTCCATTAAACCTGCTTGCGATCAATATTTTAGAGGATAACGCATGTTAGGTCTGGGTTAGGTCTAGGATTTGCCCTCATCAGGCTCATTCTTTCGCATATTTCTCAAACATGATGGCTAGATCCTGGGCTGTTTCTGGATTGTATCACGTAGTACTGAAGTACAACACTGAAACAGTCAATTAAACCTGGTTTCCATCAATATCTTAGATGACAACGCAAGTTAGGTCTGGGATAGGTCTTGGACTTGCCCTCACCAGGCTCATACTTTCGCGTTTTTCACATACTTGTTGAACAGATCCTGGGTTTTTTCTGGTTTGGATCACGTAGTAGTGTGGTACCACACTGAAACAGTCCATTAAACCTGGTTTCGATCAATATTTTAGAGGATAACGCAAGCTAGGTCTGGGATAGGTCTGGGATTTGACCTCATCAGACTCATACTTTCGCACACTTCACATACTTGTTGAACTGATCCTGGGTTATTTCTGGTTTGGGTCACGTAGTAGTGTGATACCACACTGAAACAGTCGATTAAACCTGGTTTCGATCACTATTTTAGAGGATAACGCATGTTAGGTCTAGGAAAGCCCTGGGATTTTCACTCATCAGACTCATACTTTCGCATTCTTCACATACTTGTTGAACTGATCCTGGGTTTTTTCTGGTTTGGATCACGTAGTAATGTGGTACCACACTGAAACAGTCGTTTAAACCTGGTTTCGATCAATATTATAGAGGATAACGCATGTTAGGTCTAGGTTAGCCCTGGGATTTTCACTCATCAGACTCATACTTTCGCATTCTTCACATACTTGTTAAACTGATCCTGGGTTTTTACTGGTTTGGATCACGTAGTAATGTGGTACCACACTGAAACAGTCGATTAAACCTGGTCTCGATCAATATTTTAGAGAATAATTCATGTTAGGTATAGGTTAGGTCTGGGATTTGCTCCACATCAGGCTCATTCTTTCGCATATTTCTCATACTTGATGGCTAGATCCTGGGCTTTTTCTGGATTGCATCACGTAGTAATGAAGTACAACACTGAAACAGTCAATTAAACCTGGTTTCCATCAATATCTTAGAGGACAACGCAAGTTAGGTCTGGGATATGTCTGGGATTTGCCCTCATCAGGCTCATACTTTCGCATTCTTCACATACTTGTTGAACGGATCCTGGGTTTTTACTGGTTTGGATCACGTAGTAATGTGGGACCACACTGAAACAGTCGATTGAACCAGGTTTCGATCAATATTTTTGAGGATAACGCATGTTAGGTCTGGGATAGGCCTGGGATTTTCACTCATCAGACTCATACTTTCGCATTCTTCACACACTTGTTGAACGGATCCTGGGTTTTTTCTGGTTTGGATCACGTAGTAATGTGGGATCACACTGAAACAGTCAATTAAACCTGGTTTCGATCAATATTTTAAAGAATAATTCATGTTAGGTCTAGGTTAGGTCTGGGATTTGCTCTCATGAGGCTCATTCTTTCGCAAATTTCTCATACTTGATGGCTAGAACCTGGGCTTTTTCTGGATTGCATCACGTAGTAATGAAGTACAACACTGAAACAGTCAATTAAACCTGGTTTCCATCAATATCTTAGAGGACAACGCAAGTCAGGTCTGGGATATGTCTGGGATTTGCCCTCATCAGGCTCATACTTTCGCGTTTTTCACATACTTGTTGAACAGATCCTGGGTTTTTTCAGGTTTGGATCACGTTGTAGTGTGGTACCACACTGAAACGGTAAATTAAACCTGGTTTCGATCAATATTTTAGAGGATAACGCAAGTTAGGTCTGGGATAGGTCTGGGATTTGCCCTCATCAGGCTCATACTTTCGCATTCTTCACATACTTGTTGAACTGATCCTGGGTTTTTTCTGGTTTGGATCACGTAGTAATGTGGTACCACACTGAAACAGTCGATAAAACCTGGTTTCGATCATTATTTTAGAGGATAACGCATGTTAGGTCTAGGTAAGGCCTAGGATTTTCACTGATCAGACTCATACTTTCGCATTCTTCACATACTTGTTGAACGGATCCTGGGTTTTTTCTGGTTTGGATCACGTAGTAATGTGGTACCACACTGAAACAGTCGATTAAACCTGGTCTCGATCAATATTTTAGAGAATAATTCATGTTAGGTATAGGTTAGGTCTGGGATTTGCTCCACATCAGGCTCATTCTTTCGCATATTTCTCATACTTGATGGCTAGATCCTGGGCTTTTTCTGGATTGCATCACGTAGTAATGAAGTACAACACTGAAACAGTCAATTAAACCTGGTTTCCATCAATATCTTAGAGGACAACGCAAGTTAGGTCTGGGATATGTCTGGGATTTGCCCTCATCAGGCTCATACTTTCGCATTCTTCACATACTTGTTGAACGGATCCTGGGTTTTTACTGGTTTGGATCACGTAGTAATGTGGGACCACACTGAAACAGTCGATTGAACCAGGTTTCGATCAATATTTTTGAGGATAACGCATGTTAGGTCTGGGATAGGCCTGGGATTTTCACTCATCAGACTCATACTTTCGCATTCTTCACACACTTGTTGAACGGATCCTGGGTTTTTTCTGGTTTGGATCACGTAGTAATGTGGGATCACACTGAAACAGTCAATTAAACCTGGTTTCGATCAATATTTTAAAGAATAATTCATGTTAGGTCTAGGTTAGGTCTGGGATTTGCTCTCATGAGGCTCATTCTTTCGCAAATTTCTCATACTTGATGGCTAGAACCTGGGCTTTTTCTGGATTGCATCACGTAGTAATGAAGTACAACACTGAAACAGTCAATTAAACCTGGTTTCCATCAATATCTTAGAGGACAACGCAAGTCAGGTCTGGGATATGTCTGGGATTTGCCCTCATCAGGCTCATACTTTCGCGTTTTTCACATACTTGTTGAACAGATCCTGGGTTTTTTCAGGTTTGGATCACGTTGTAGTGTGGTACCACACTGAAACGGTAAATTAAACCTGGTTTCGATCAATATTTTAGAGGATAACGCAAGTTAGGTCTGGGATAGGTCTGGGATTTGCCCTCATCAGGCACATACTTTCGCATTCTTCACATACTTGTTGAACTGATCCTGGGTTTTTTCTGGTTTGGATCACGTAGTAATGTGGTACCACACTGAAACAGTCGATAAAACCTGGTTTCGATCATTATTTTAGAGGATAACGCATGTTAGGTCTAGGTAAGGCCTAGGATTTTCACTGATCAGACTCATACTTTCGCATTCTTCACATACTTGTTGAACGGATCCTGGGTTTTTTCTGGTTTGGAATACGTAGGAATGTGGTACCACACTGAAACGGTCAATTAAACCTGGTTTCGATCAATATTTTAGAGGATAACGCAAGTTAGGTCTGGGATAGGTCTTGGACTTGCCCTCACCAGGCTCATACTTTCGCGTTTTTCACATACTTGTTGAACAGATCCTGGGTTTTTTCTTGTTTGGATCACGTAGTAGTGTGGTACCACACTGAGACAGTCCATTAGACCTGTTTTGGATCAATATTTTAGAGAATAACGCATGTTAGGTCTAGGTTAGGTCTGGGATTTGCCCTCATCAGACTCATACTTTCGCATTCTTCACATACTTGTTGAACAGATCCTGGGTTTTTTCTGGTTTGGATCACGAAGTAGTGTGGTACCACACTGAAACAGTCCATTAAATCTTGTTTCGCTCAATATTTTAGAGGATAACGCATGTTAGGTCTAGGTCAGGTCTGGGATTTGCCCTCATCAGGATCATACTTTCGCATATTTCTCATACTTCATGGCTAGATCCTGGGCTATTTCTGGATTGCATCACGTAGTAATGTAGTACCACACTGAAACAGTCAACGAAACCTGGTTTCCATCAATATTTTAGAGGACAACGCAAGTTAGGTCCAGGTAAGGCCTGAGATTTTCACTGATCAAACTCATACTTTCGCATCCTTCACATACTTGTTGAACAGATCCTGGTTTTTTTCTGGTTTGGATCACGAAGTAGTGTGGTACCACACTGAAACAGTCCATTAAACCTGGTTTCGCTCAAATTTTTAGAGGATAACGCATGTTAGGTCCAGATTAGGTCTGGGATTTGCTCTCATCAGGCTCATTCTTTCGCATATTTCTCATACTTGATGGCTATATCCTGGGCTTTTTCTGGATTGCATCACGTAGTAACGTAGTACCACACTGAAACAGTCAATGAAACCTGGTTTCCATCAATATTTTAGAGGACAACGCAGGTTAGGTCTAGGTAAGGCCTGAGATTTTCACTGATCAGACTCATACTTTCGCCTTCTTCACATACTTGTTGAACGGATCCTGGGTTTTTTCTGGTTTGGAACACGTAGTAATGTGGTTCCACACTGAAACAGTCGATTAAACCAGGTCTGGATAAATATTTTAGAGGATAACGCAAGTTAGGTCTGGGATAGGTCTGGGATTTGCCCTCATCAGGCTCATATTTTCGTGTTTTTCACATACTTGTTGAACAGATCCTGGGTTTTTTCTGGTTTGAATCCCGTAGTAGTGTGGTACCACAATAAAACAGTCAATTAAACCTGGTTTCGATCAATATTTTAGAGGATATCGCAAGTTAGGTCTGGGATAGGTCTGGGATTTGCCCTCATCAGACTCATACTTTCGCACACTTGACATACTCGTTGATCAGATCCTGGGTTTTTTTCTGGTTTGGATCACGTACTAATGTGGTATCACACTGAAACATTCAATGAAACCAGGTCTGGATAAATATTTTAGAGGATAACGCAAGTTAGGTCTGGGATTGGTCTGGGATTAGCCCTCATCAGACTCATACTTTCGCTTTCTTCACATACTCGTTGAACAGATCCTGTGTTATTTTCTGGTTTGGATCACATAGTAATGTGGAACCACACTGAAACAGTCGATTAAACCAGGTTTCGAACAATATTTTTGTGGATAACGCATGTTAGGTCTAGGTTAGGTCTGGGATTTTCACTCATCAGACTCATACTTTCGCATTCTTCACATAATTGTTGAACGGATCCTGGGTTTTTTCTGCATTGTATCACGTAGTAATGTGGTACCACGCTGAAACAGTCAATTAAACCTGGCTTCGATCAATATTTTAGAGGATAACGCAAGTTAGGTCTGGGATAGGTCTAGGATTTGCCCTCATCAGACTCTTACTATCGCATATTTCTCATACTTCATGGCTAGATCCTGGGCTATGTCTGGATTGGATCACGTAGTAATGTGGTACCACACTGAAACATTCAATGAAACCTGGTCTGGATAAATATTTTAGAGGATAACGCATCTTAGGTCTGGGTTAGGTCTAAGATTTGCCCTCATCAGGCTCACAGTTTCGCGTTTTTCACATACTTGTTGAACAGATCCTGGGTTTTTTCTGGTTTGGATCACGTAGTAATGTGGTACCACACTAGAACAGTCAATTAAACCTGGTTTCGATCAATATTTTGGAGGATAACGCAAGTTAGGTCTGGGATACGTCTGGGATTTGCTCTCATCAGGCTCATTCTTTCGCATATTTCTCATACTTGATGGCTAGATCCTGAGCTTTTTCTGGATTGCATCACGTAGTAATGAAGTACAACACTGAAACAGTCAATTAAACCTGGTTTCCATCAATATTTTAGAGGACAACGCAAGTTAGGTCTGGGATAGGTCTGGGATTTGCCCTCATCAGGCTCATACTGTCGCGTTTTTCACATACTTGTTGAACAGATCCTGGGTTTTTTCTGGTTTGGATCCCGTAGTAGTGTGGTACCACACTGAAACAGTCCATTAAACCTGGTTTCGCTCAATATTTTAGAGGATAACGCATGTTAGGTCTAGGTCAGGCCTGGTTTTTTCACTCATCAGACTCATACTTTCGCATTCTTCACATACTTGTTGAACGGATCCTGGGTTTTTTCTGGTTTGGATCAGGTAGTTATGTGGGTCCACACTGAAACAATCAACTAAACCTGGTCTTGATAAATATTTTAGCGGATAACGCATGTTAGGTCTGGGATAGGTCTGGGATTTGCCCTCATCAGACTCATACTTTCGCACACTTCACATACTCGTTGAACAGATCCTGGGTTATTTTCTGGTTTGGATCACATAGTAATGTGGTACCACACTGAAACAGTCGATTAAACCAGGTTTCGATCAATATTTTTGAGGATAACGCAAGTTAGGTCTGGGATAGGTCTGGGATTTGCCCTCATCAGACTCATACCTACGCACACTTCACATACTCGTTGAACAGATCCTGGGTTATTTTCTGGTTTGGATCACATAGTAATGTGGTTCCACACTGAAACAGTCGGTTAAACCTGGTTTCGATCAATATTTTAGAGGATAACGCAAGTTAGGTCTGGGATAGGTCTGGGCTTTGCTCTCATCGGACTCATACCTACGCACACTTCACATACTCGTTGAACAGATCCTGGGTTATTTTCTGGTTTGGATCACATAGTAATGTGGTACCACACTGAAACAGTCGATTAAACCAGGTTTCGATCAATATTTTTGAGGATAACGCAAGTTAGGTCTGGGATAGGTCTGGGATTAGCCCTCATCAGACTCATACTTTCGCTTTCTTCACATACTCGTTGAACAGATCCTGTGTTATTTTCTGGTTTGGATCACATAGTAATGTGGAACCACACTGAAACAGTCGATTAAACCAGGTTTCGAACAATATTTTTGTGGATAACGCATGTTAGGTCTAGGTTAGGTCTGGGATTTTCACTCATCAGACTCATACTTTCGCATTCTTCACATAATTGTTGAACGGATCCTGGGTTTTTTCTGCATTGTATCACGTAGTAATGTGGTACCACGCTGAAACAGTCAATTAAACCTGGCTTCGATCAATATTTTAGAGGATAACGCAAGTTAGGTCTGGGATAGGTCTAGGATTTGCCCTCATCAGACTCTTACTATCGCATATTTCTCATACTTCATGGCTAGATCCTGGGCTATGTCTGGATTGGATCACGTAGTAATGTGGTACCACACTGAAACATTCAATGAAACCTGGTCTGGATAAATATTTTAGAGGATAACGCATCTTAGGTCTGGGTTAGGTCTAAGATTTGCCCTCATCAGGCTCACAGTTTCGCGTTTTTCACATACTTGTTGAACAGATCCTGGGTTTTTTCTGGTTTGGATCACGTAGTAATGTGGTACCACACTAGAACAGTCAATTAAACCTGGTTTCGATCAATATTTTGGAGGATAACGCAAGTTAGGTCTGGGATACGTCTGGGATTTGCTCTCATCAGGCTCATTCTTTCGCATATTTCTCATACTTGATGGCTAGATCCTGAGCTTTTTCTGGATTGCATCACGTAGTAATGAAGTACAACACTGAAACAGTCAATTAAACCTGGTTTCCATCAATATTTTAGAGGACAACGCAAGTTAGGTCTGGGATAGGTCTGGGATTTGCCCTCATCAGGCTCATACTGTCGCGTTTTTCACATACTTGTTGAACAGATCCTGGGTTTTTTCTGGTTTGGATCCCGTAGTAGTGTGGTACCACACTGAAACAGTCCATTAAACCTGGTTTCGCTCAATATTTTAGAGGATAACGCATGTTAGGTCTAGGTCAGGCCTGGTTTTTTCACTCATCAGACTCATACTTTCGCATTCTTCACATACTTGTTGAACGGATCCTGGGTTTTTTCTGGTTTGGATCAGGTAGTTATGTGGGTCCACACTGAAACAATCAACTAAACCTGGTCTTGATAAATATTTTAGCGGATAACGCATGTTAGGTCTGGGATAGGTCTGGGATTTGCCCTCATCAGACTCATACTTTCGCACACTTCACATACTCGTTGAACAGATCCTGGGTTATTTTCTGGTTTGGATCACATAGTAATGTGGTACCACACTGAAACAGTCGATTAAACCAGGTTTCGATCAATATTTTTGAGGATAACGCAAGTTAGGTCTGGGATAGGTCTGGGATTTGCCCTCATCAGACTCATACCTACGCACACTTCACATACTCGTTGAACAGATCCTGGGTTATTTTCTGGTTTGGATCACATAGTAATGTGGTTCCACACTGAAACAGTCGGTTAAACCTGGTTTCGATCAATATTTTAGAGGATAACGCAAGTTAGGTCTGGGATAGGTCTGGGCTTTGCTCTCATCGGACTCATACCTACGCACACTTCACATACTCGTTGAACAGATCCTGGGTTATTTTCTGGTTTGGATCACATAGTAATGTGGTACCAAACTGAAACAGTCGATTAAACCAGGTTTCGATCAATATTTTTGAGGATAACGCATGTTAGGTCTAGGTTAGGCCTGGGATTTTCACTCATCAGACTCATACATTCGCATTCCTCACATACTTGTTGAACGGATCCTGGGTTTTTTCTGGTTTGTATCACGTAGTAATGTGGTACCACACTGAAACAGTCCATTAAACCTGGTTTGGATCAATATTTTAGAGGATAACGCATGTTAGGTCTAGGTTAGCCCTGGGATTTTCACTCATCAGACTCATACTTTCGCATTCTTCTTATACTTGTTGAACTGATCCTGGGTTTTTTCTGGTTTGGATCACGTTGTAATGTGGTACCACACTGAAATAGTCGATTAAACCAGGTTTCGATCAATATTTTTGAGGATAACGCATGTTAGGTCTAGGTTAGGCCTGGGATTTTCACTCATCAGACTCATACTTTCGCATTCTTCACATACTTGATGAACGGATTCTGGGTTTTTTCTGGTTTGGATCACGTAGTAATGTGGTACCACACTGAAACAGACGATTAAACCTGGTTTCGATCAATATTTTAGAGGATAACGCAAGTTAAGTCTGGGATTGGTCTGGGATTTGACCTCATCAGACTCATACTTTCGCACACTTCACATACTCGTTGAACAGATCCTGGGTTATTTTCTGGTTTGGATCACATAGTAATGTGGTACCACACTGAAACAGTCGATTAAACCTGGTTTCGATCAATATTTTTGAGGATAACGCATGTTAGGTCTAGGTTAGGCCTGGGATTTTCACTCATCAGACTCATACCTACGCACACTTCACATACTCGTTGAACAGATCCTGGGTTATTTTCTGGTTTGGATCACGTAGTAATGTGGTACCACACTGAAACATTCAATTAAACCTGGTTTCGATCAATATTTTAGAGGATAACGCAAGTTAGGTCTGGGATATGTCCGGGATTTGCCCTCATCAGGCTCATACTTTCGCGTTTTTCAGATACTTGTTGAACAGATCCTGGGTTTTTTCTGGTTTGGGTCACGTAGTAGTGTGATACTACACTGAAACAGTCGACTAAACCAGGTTTCGATCAATATTTTTGAGGATAACGCATGTTAGGTCTAGGTTAGGCCTGGGATTGTCACTCATCAGACTCATACTTTCGCATTCTTCACATACTTGTTGAACGGATCCTGGGTTTTTTCTGGTTTGGATCACGTAGTAATGTGGTTCCACACTGAAACAGTCGGTTAAACCTGGTTTCGATCAATATTTTAGAGGATAACGCAAGTTAGGTCTGGGATAGGTCTGGGATTTGCCCTGATCAGACTCATACCTACGCACACTTCACATACTCGTTGAACAGATCCTGGGTTATTTTCTGGTTTGGATCACATAGTAATGTGGTACCAAACTGAAACAGTCGATTAAACCAGGTTTCGATCAATATTTTAGAGGATAACGCATGTTAGGTCTAGGTTAGCCCTGGGATTTTCACTCATCTGACACATACTTTCGCATTCTTCTTATACTTGTTGAACTGATCCTGGGTTTTTTCTGGTTTGGATCACGTAGTAATGTGGTACCACACTGAAACAGTCGATTAAACCTGGTTTCAATCAATATTATAGAGGATAACGCATGTTAGGTCTAGGTTAGGCCTGGGATTTTCACTCATCAGACTGATACATTCGCATTCCTCACATACTTGTTGAACGGATCCTGGGTTTTTTTCTGGTTTGGATCACGTAGTAATATGGTTCCACACTGAAACAGTCGGTTAAACCTGGTTTCGATCAATATTTTAGAGGATAACGCAAGTTAGGTCTGGGATAGGTCTGGGATTTGCCCTGATCAGACTCATACCTACGCACACTTCACATACTCGTTGAACAGATCCTGGGTTATTTTCTGGTTTGGATCACATAGTAATGTGGTACCAAACTGAAACAGTCGATTAAACCAGGTTTCGATTCATATTTTAGAGGATAACGCATGTTAGGTCTAGGTTAGCCCTGGGATTTTCACTCATCAGACTCATTCTTTCGCATATTTCTCATACTTGATGGCTAGATCCTGGGCTGTTTCTGGATTGTATGACGTAGTAATGTGGTACCACGCTGAAACAGCGAATTAAACCTGGTTTCGATCAATATTTTAGTGGATAACGCAAGTTAGGTCTAGGTTAGGCCTGGGATTTGCCCTCATCAGGGTCATACTTTCGCAGTTTTAACATACATGTTGACCTGATCGAGGGTTTTTTCTGCTTTGGATCACGTAGTAAAGTGGTACCACACTGAAACATTCAATTAAACCTGGTCTTGATAAATATTTTAGAGGGTAACGCATGTTAGGTTTGGGTTAGGTCTAGGATTTGCCCTCATCAGGCTCACAGTTTCGCGTTTTTCACATACTTGTCGAACAGATCCCGGGTTTTTTGTGGTTTGGATCACGTAGTAATGTGGTACCACACTGAAACAGTCGATTAAACCTGGTTTCGATCAATATTTCTGAGGATAACGCATGTTAGGTCTAGGTTAGGCCTGGAATTTTCACTCATCAGACTCATACTTTCGCATTCTTCACATACTTGTAGAACGGATCCTGGGTTTTTTCTGGTTTGGATCACGTAGTAATGTGGGGCCACACTGAAACAGTCAATTAAACCTGGTCTTGATAATTATTTTAGAGGATAACGCATGTTAGGTCTGGGTCAGGTCTAGAATTTGCCCTCATCATGCTCATACTTTCGCATCTTTCTCATACATCATGGCTAGATCCTGGGCTATTTCTGGATTGTATCACGTAGTAATGTGGTACCACGCTGAAACAGTCGATTAAACCTGGTTCCGATCAATATTTTAGAGGATAACGCAAGTTAAGTCTGGGATTGGTCTGGGATTTGACCTCATCAGACTCATACTTTCGCACCCTTCACATACTTGCTGTACGGATCCTGGGTTTTTTCGGGTTTGGATCACGTAGTAATGTGGGTCCACACTGAAACAATCAATTAAACCTGGTCTTGATAAATATTTTAGAGGATAACGCATGTTAGGTCTGGGATAGGTATGGGATTTGCCCTCATCAGACTCATACTTTCGCACACTTCACATACTCGTTGAACAGATCCTGGGTTATTTTCTGGTTTGGATCACATAGTAATGTGGTACCACACTGAAACAGTCGTTTAAACCAGGTTTCGATCAATATTTTTGAGGATAACGCATGTTAGGTCTGGGATAGGTATGGGATTTGCCCTCATCAGACTCATACTTTCGCACACTTCACATACTCGATGAACAGATCCTGGGTTATTTTCTGGTTTGGATCACATAGTAATGTGGTACCACACTGAAACAGTCGTTTAAACCAGGTTTCGATCAATATTTTTGAGGATAACGCATGTTAGGTCTGGGATAGGTATGGGATTTGCCCTCATCAGACTCATACTTTCGCACACTTCACATACTCGTTGAACAGATCCTGGGTTATTTTCTGGTTTGGATCACATAGTAATGTGGTACCACACTGAAACAGTCGTTTAAACCAGGTTTCGATCAATATTTTTGAGGATAACGCATGTTAGGTCTAGGTTAGGCCTGGAATTTTCACTCATCAGACTCATACTTTCGCATTCTTCACATACTTGTCGAACAGATCCCGGGTTTTTTGTGGTTTGGATCACGTAGTAATGTGGTACCACACTGAAACAGTCGATTAAACCTGGTTTCGATCAATATTTCTGAGGATAACGCATGTTAGGTCTAGGTTAGGCCTGGAATTTTCACTCATCAGACTCATACTTTCGCATTCTTCACATACTTGTAGAACGGATCCTGGGATTTTTCTGGTAGGGATCACGTAGTAATGTGGTACCATACTGAAACATTCAGTTAAACCTGGTCTTGATAAATATTTTTGAGGATAACGCATGTTAGGTCTGGGTTAGGTCTAGGATTTGCCCTCATCAGGCTCATACTTTCGCATATTTCTTATACTTCATGGATAGATCCTGGGCTATTTTCTGGTTTGGATCACATAGTAATGTGATACCACAATGAAACAGTCGATTAAACCAGGTTTCGATCAATATTTTTTAGGGTAACGCATGTTAGGTCTAGGTTAGGCCAGGGATTTTCACTCATCAGACTCATTCGTTCGCATACTTCACATACTTGTTGAACGGATCCTGGGTTTTTTCTGGTTTGGATCACGTAGTAATGTGGGACCACACTGAAACAATCAATTAAACCTGGTCTTGATAAATATTTTAGAGGATAACGCATGTTAGGTCTGGGTTAGGTCTAGGATCTGCCCTCATCAGGCTCATACTTTCGCATATTTCTCATACTTCATGGCTAGATCCGGGGCTTTTTCTGGATTGCAACACGTAGTAATGAAGTACAACACTGAAACAGTCAATTAAACCTGGTTTCGATAAATATTTTAGAGAATAATTCATGTTAGGCCTAGGTTAGGCCTGGGATTTGCCCTCATCAGGGTCATACTTTCGCAGTTCTAACATACGTGTTGACCTGATCGAGGGTTTTTTCGGCTTTGGATCAAGTAGTAAAGTGGTACCACACTGAAACAGTACACTAAACCTGGTTTGGATCAATATTTTAGAGGATAATGCATGTTAGGTCTAGGTTAGCCCTGAGATTTTCACTCATCAGACTCATACTTTCGCATTCTTCAGATACTTGTTGAACGGATCCTGGGTTTTTTCTGGTATGGTTCACGTAGTAATGTGGTACCACACTGAAACAATCAATTAAACCAGGTCTTGATAAATATTTTAGATGATAACGGATGTTAGGTCTGGGTTAGGTCTAGGATTTGCCCTCATCAGGCTCATACTTTCGCATATTTCTCATACTTCATGGCTGGATCCTGGGCTATTTCTGGATTGGATCACATAGTAATGTGGTACCACACTGAAACAGTCAATTAAACCTGGTTTTGATCAATATTTTAGAGAATAATTCATGTTAGGTCTAGGTTCGGTCAGGGATTTGCTCTCATAAGGGTCATACTGTCGCAGTTTTAACTTACTTGTTGAACGGATCCTGGGTTTTTTCTGGTTTGGTTCACGTAGTAATGTGGTACCACACTGAAACATTCAATTAAACCTGGTCTTGATAAATATTTGAGAGGATAACGCATGTTAGGTTTGGGTTAAGTCCTGGATTTGCCCTCATCAGTCTCATACTTTCGCATATTTCTCATACTTCATGGCTAGATCCTGGGCTGTTTCTGGATTGTATCACGTAGTAATCTGGTACCACGCTGAAACAGTCAATTAAACCTGGTTTCGATCAATATTTTGCAGGATAACGCAAGTTAGGTCTGGCATAGGTCTGGGATTCGCCCTCATCAGACTCATACTTTCGCATTTTCACATACTTGTTGAACTGATCCTGGGCTTTTTCTGGTTTGGATCACGTAGTAATGTGGGACCACACTGAAACAATCAATTAAACCTGGTCTTGATAAATATTTTAGAGGATAACGCATGTTAGGTCTGGGATAGGTCTGGGATTTGCCCTCATCAGACTCATACTTTCGCACACTTCACATACTCGTTGAACAGATCCTGGGTTATTTTCTGGTTTGGATCACGTAGTAGTGTGGTACCACACTGAAACAGTCAATTAAACCAGGTTTCGATCAATATTTTAGAGAATAATTCATGTTAGGTCTAGGTTAGGTCTGGGATTTGCTCCCATCAGGCTCATTCTTTCGCATATTTGTCATACTTGATGGCTAGATCCTGGGCTTTTTCTGGATTGAATCACGTAGTAATGAAGTACAACACTGAAACAGTCAATTAAACCTGGTTTCGATCAATATTTTAGAGAATAAGTCATGTTAGGTCTAGGTTAGGTCTGGGATTTGCTCTCATCAGGCTCATTCTTTCGCATATTTCTCATACTTGACGGCTAGATCCTGGGCTTTCTCTGGATTGCATCACGTAGTGATGAAGTACAACACTGAAACAATCAATTAAACCTGGTTTCCATCAATATTTTAGAGGACAGCGCATGTTAGGTCCAGGTTAGGCCTGGGATTTGCTCTCATCAGGGTCATACTTTCGCAGTTTTAACATACATGTTGACCTGATCGAGAGTTTTTTCTGCTTTGGATCACGTAGTAAAGTGGTACCACACTGAAACAGTCCATTTAACCTGGTTTGGATCAATATTTTAGAGGATAACGCATGTTAGGTCTAGGTTAGCCCTGGGATTTTCACACATCAGACTCATACTTTCGCATTCTTCACATATTTGTTGAACGGATCTTGGGTTTTTTCTGGTGTGGATCACGTAGTAATGTGGTACCACACTGAAACAATCAATTAAACCTGATCTTGATAAATATTTTGGAGGATAACGCATGTTAGGTCTGGGATAGGTCGGGGATTTGCCCTCATCGGCCTCATACTTTCGCACACTTCACATACTCCTTGAACAGATCCTGGTTTTTTTCTGGTTTGGATCACGTAGTAATGTGGAACCACACTGAAACAATCAATTAAACCTGGACTTGATAAATATTTTAGAGGTTAACGCATGTTAGGTCTGGGTAAGGTCTAGGATTTGCCCTCGTCAGGCTCATATTTTCGCATATTTCTCATACTTCATGGCTAGATCCTGGGCTATTTCTGGGTTAGATCACGTAGTAATGTGGTACCACTCTGAAACAGTCAATTAAACTTGGTTTCCATCAAGATCTTAAAGGACAACGCAAGTTAGGTCTGGGATAGGTCTTGGATTTGCCCTCATCAGGCTCATACTTTCACGTTTTTCACATACTTGTTGAACGGATCCTGGGTTTTTTCTGGTTTGGATCACGTAGTAGTATGGTACCACACTGAAACAGTCCATTGAACCTGGTTTGGATCAATATTTTAGAGGATAACGCAAATTAAGTCTGGGATTGGTCTGGGATTTGACCTCATCAGACTCACACTTTCGCACACTTCACATACTCGTTGAACAGATCCTGGGTATTTTCTGGTTTGGATCACGTAGTGATGTGGTACCACACTGAAACAG
This sequence comes from Colletes latitarsis, assembly GCF_051014445.1. Lineage (NCBI taxonomy): Eukaryota > Metazoa > Arthropoda > Insecta > Hymenoptera > Colletidae > Colletes > Colletes latitarsis. The sequence goes on along the minus strand of NW_027488365.1, from coordinate 24,516,890 downwards.
TCGATTAAACCTGGTTGCGATCAATATTTTAGAGGATAACGCATGTTAGGTCTAGGTTAGCCCTGGGATTTTCACTCATCACACTCATACTTTCGCATATTTCTCATACTTCATGGCTAGATCCTGGGCTGTTTCTGGATTATATCACGTAGTAATTTGGTACCACGCTGAAACAGTCAATTAAACCAGGTTTCGATCAATATTTTTGAGGATAACGCATGTTAGGTCTTGGTTATGTTTGGGATTTTCACTCATCAGACTCATACTTTCGCATTCTTCACATACTTGTTGAACGGATCATGGGTTTTTTCTGGTTTGGATCACGTAGTAATGTGGGACCACACTGAAACAATCAATTAAACCTGGTCTTGATAAATATTTCAGAGGATAACGCATGTTAGGTCTGGGATAGGTCTAGGATTTGCCCTCATCAGGCTCATACTTTCGCATATTTCTCATACTTCATGGCTAGATCCTGGGCTATTTCTGGATTGGATCACGTAGTAATGTGGTACCACACTGAAACAGTTAACTAAACCTGGTCTTGATAAATATTTTAGAGGATAACGCATGTTAGGTCTGGGTAAGGTCTAGGATTTGCCCTCGTCAGGCTCATACTTTCGCATATTTCTCATACTTCATGGCTAGATCCTGGGCTATTTCTGGATTAGATCACGTAGTAATGTGGTACCACACTGAAACAGTCAATTAAACTTGGTTTCCATCAATATCTTAAAGGACAACGCAAGTTAGGTCTGGGATAGGTCTTGGATTTGCCCTCATCAGGCTCATACTTTCACGTTTTTCACATACTTTTTGAACAGATCCGGGGTTTTTTCTGGTTTGGATCACGTAGTAGTATGGTACCACACTGAAACAGTCCATTGAACCTGGTTTGGATCAATATTTTAGAGGATAACGCATGTTAGGTCTAGGTTAGGTCTGGGATTTGCCCTCATCAGGCTCATACTTTCGCATATCTCTCATACTTCATGGCTAGATCCTGGGCTGTTTCTGGATTATATCACATAGTAATGTGGCACCACGCTGAAACAGTCGATTAAACCTGGTTTCGATCAATATTCTTGAGGATAACGCATGATAGGTCTTGGTTAGGTCTGGGATTTTCACTCATCAGACTCATACTTTCGCATTCTTCACATTCTTGTTGAACGGATCATGGGTTTTTTCTGGTTTGGATCACGTAGTAATGTGGGACCACACTGAAACAATCAATTAAACCTGGTCTTGATAAATATTTTAGAGGATAACGCATGTTAGGTCTGGGATAGGTCGGGGATTTGCCCTCATCAGCCTCATACTTTCGCACACTTCACATACTCGTTGAACAGATCCTGGGTTTTTTCTGGTTTCGATCACGTAGTAATGTGGAACCACACTGAAACAATCAATTAAACCTGGTCTTGATAAATATTTTAGAGGATAACGCATGTTAGGTCTGTGTAAGGTCAAGGATTTGCCCTCGTCAGGCTCATACTTTCGCATATTTCTCATACTTCATGGCTAGATCCTGGGCTATTTCTGGATTAGATCACAAAGTAATGTGGTACCACACTGAAACAGTCAATTAAACTTGGTTTCCATCAATATCTTAAAGGAAAACGCAAGTTAGGTCTGGGATAGGTCTTGGATTTGCCCTCATCAGGCTCATACTTTCGCGTTTTTCACATACTTTTTGAACAGATCCTGGGTATTTTCTGGTTTGGATCACGTAGTAGTATGGTACCACACTGAAACAGTCCATTGAACCTGGTTTGGATCAATATTTTAGAGGATAACGCATGTTAGGTCTAGGTTAGGTCTGGGATTTTCACTCATCAGACTCATACTTTCGCATTCTTCACATACTTGTTGAACGGATCCTGGGTTTTTTCTGGTTTGGATCACGTAGTAATGTGGTACCACACTGAAACAGTCGATTAAACCTGGTTTCGTTCAATATTTTAGAGGATAACGCAAGTTAAGTCTGGGATTGGTCTGGGATTTGACCTCATCAGACTCACACTTTCGCACACTTCACATACTCGTTGAACAGATCCTGGGTATTTTCTGGTTTGGATCAGGTAGTGATGTGGTACCACACTGGAACAGTCGATTAAACCAGGTTTCGATCAATATTTTAGAGGATAACGCATGTTAGGTCTAGGTTAGGCCTGGGATTTTCACTCGTCAGGCTCATACTTTCGCATTCTTCACATACTTGTTGAACGGATCCTGGGTTTTTTCTGGTTTGGATCACGTAGTAATGTGGGACCACACTGAAACAGTCAATCAAACCTGGTTTCGATCAATATTTTAGAGAATAATTCATGTTAGGTCTAGGTTAGGTCTGGGATTTGCTCTCATCAGGCTCATTCTTTCGCATATTTCTCATACTTGATGGCTAGATCCTGGGCTTTTTCTGGATTGCATCACGTAGTAATGAAGTACAACACTGAAACAGTCAATTAAACCTAGTTTCCATCAATATCTTAGAGGACAACGCAAGTTAGGTCTGGGGTAGGTCTGGGATTTGCCCTCATCAGGCTCATACTTTCGCGTTTTTCACATACTTGTTGAACAGATCCTGGGTTTTTTCTGGTTTGTATCACGTAGTAGTGTGGTACCACACTGAAAGAGTCCATTAAACCTGGTTTGGATCAATAATTTAGAGTATAACGCATGTTAGATCTAGGTTAGCCCTGGGATTTTCACGCATCAGACTCATACTTTCGCATTCTTCACATACTTGTTGGACTGATCCTGGGTTTTTTCTGGTTTGGATCACGTAGTAATGTGGTGCCACACTGAAACAGTCGATTAAACCTTGTTTCAATCAATATTTTAGAGGATAACGCAAGTTAGGTCTGGGATAGGTCTGGGATTTGACCCCATCAGACTCATACTTTCGCACACTTCACATACTCGTTGAACAGATCCTGGGTTATTTTCTGGTTTGGATCACATAGTAATGTGGTACCACACTGAAACAGTCGATTAAACCAGGTTTCGATCAATATTTTAGAGAATAATTCATGTGATGTCTAGGTTAGGTCTGGGATTTGCTCTCATCAGGCTCATTCTTTCGCATGTTTCTCATACATGTTGAACAGATCCTGGGTTTTTTCTGGTTTGGATCACTTAGTAATGTGGGACCACACTGAAACAATCAATTAAACCTGGTTTCGATCAATATTTTTGAGGATAACGCATGTTAGGTCTTGGTTAGGTTTGGGATTTTCACTCATCAGACTCATACTTTCGCATTCTTCACATACTTGTTGAACGGATCATGGGTTTTTTCTGGTTTGCATCACGTAGTAATGTGGGACCACACTGAAACAATCAATTAAACCTGGTCTTGATAAATATTTTAGAGGATAACGCATGTTAGGCCTGGGATAGGTCTAGGATTTGCCCTCATCAGGCTCATACTTTCGCATATTTCTCATACTTCATAGCTAGATCCCGGGCTATTTCTGGATTGGATCACGTAGTAATGTGGTACCACACTGAAACAGTCAACTAAACCTGGTCTTGATAAATATTTTAGAGGATAACGCATGTTAGGTCTGGGTAAGGTCTAGGATTTGCCCTCGTCAGCCTCATACTTTCGCATATTTCTCATACTTCATGGCTAGTTCCTGGGCTATTTCTGGATTAGATCACGAAGTAATGTGGTACCACACTGAAACAGTCAATTAAACTTGGTTTCCATCAATATCTTAAAGGAAAACGCAAGTTAGGTCTGGGATAGGTCTTGGATTTGCCCTCATCAGGCTCATACTTTCGCGTTTTTCACATACTTTTTGAACAGATCCTGGGTTTTTTCTGGTTTGGATCACGTAGTAGTATGGTACCACACTGAAACAGTCCATTGAACCTGGTTTGGATCAATATTTTAGAGGATAACACATGTTAGGTCTAGGTTAGGTCTGGGATTTTCACTCATCAGACTCACACTTTCGCACACTTCACATACTCGTTGATCAGATCCTGGGTATTTTCTGGTTTGGATCACGTAGTGATGTGGTACCACACTGAAACAGTCGATTAAACCAGGTTTCGATCAATATTTTTGAGGATAACGCATGTTAGGTCTAGGTTAGGCCTGGGATTTTCACTCGTCAGGCTCATTCTTTCGCATATTTCTCATACATGTTGAACAGATCCTGGGTTTTTTCTGGATTGGATCACGTAGTAACGTGGGACCACACTGAAACAGTCAATTAAACCTAGTTTCGATCAATATTTTAGAGGATAACGCATTTTAGGTCTAGGTTAGGTCTGGGACTTGCTCTCATCAGGCTCATTCTTTCGCATATTTCTCATACTTGATGGCTAGATCCTGGGCTTTTTCTGGATTGCATCACGTAGTAATGTAGTACCACACTGAAACGGTCAATGAAACCTGGTTTTCATCAATATTTTACAGGACAACGCAAGTTAGGTGTAGGTAAGGCCTGAGATTTTCACTGATCAGACTCATACTTTCGCATTCTACACATACTTGTTGAACGGATCCTGGGGTTTTTCTGGTTTGGATCACGTAGTAATGTGGGACCACACTGAAACAGTCAATTAAACCTAGTTTCGATCAATATTTTAGAGAATAATTCATGTTAGGTCTAGGTTAGGTCTGGGATTTGCTCTCATCAGGCTCATACTTTCGCACACTTCACATACTCGTTTGACAGATCCTGGGTTATTTTCTGGTTTGGATCACGTAGTAACGTGGGACCACACTGAAACAGTCAATTAAACCTGGTTTCCATCAATATTTTAGAGGAAAACGCATGTTAGGTCTAGGTTAGGCCTGGGATTTGCCCTCATCAGGGTCATACTTCCGCAGTTTTAACATACATGTTGACCTGATCGAGGGTTTTTTCTGCTTTGGATCACGTAGTGAAGTGGTACCGCACTGAAGCAGACCATTAAACCTGGTCTTGATAAATATTTTAGAGGATAACGCATGTTAGGTCTGGGTAAGGTCTAGGATTTGCCCTCGTCAGCCTCATTCTTTCGCATATTTCTCATACTTGATGGCTAGATGCTGGGCTCTTTCTGGATTGCATCACGTAGTAATGAAGTACAACACTGAAACAGTCAATTAAACCTGGTTTCCATCATTATCTTAGAGGACAACGCAAGTTAGGTCTGGGATAGGTCTGGGATTTGCCCTCATCAGGCTCATACTTTCCGCGTTTTTCACATACTTGTTGAACAGATCCTGGGTTTTTTCTGGTTTGGATCACGTAGTAGTGTGGGACCACACTGAAACAATCAATTAAACCTGATCTTGATAAATATTTTAGAGGATAACGCATGTTAGGTCTGGGATAGTTCTGGGATTTGCCCTCATCAGACTCATACTTTCGCACAGTTCAGATACTCGTTGAACAGATCCTGGGTTATTTTCTGGTTTGGATCACATAGTAATGTGGTACCACACTGAAACAGTCGATTAAACCTGGTTGCGATCAATATTTTAGAGGATAACGCATGTTAGGTCTAGGTTAGCCCTGGGATTTTCACTCATCAGACTCATACTTTCGCATATTTCTCATACTTCATGGCTAGATCCTGGGCTGTTTCTGGATTGTATCACGTAGTAATGTGGTACCACACTGAAACAGTCAATTAAACCTGGTTTCCATCAATATTTTAGAGGAAAACGCATGTTAGGTCTAGGTTAGGCCTGGGATTTGCCCTCATCAGGGTCATACTTCCGCAGTTTTAACATACATGTTGACCTGATCGAGGGTTTTTTCTGCTTTGGATCACGTAGTGAAGTGGTACCGCACTGAAGCAGACCATTAAACCTGGTTTGGATCAATATTTTAGAGGATAACGCATGTTAGGTTTGGGTTAGGTCTAGGATTTGCACTCATCAGGCTCATACTTTCGCATATTTCTCATACTTCATGGCTAGATCCTGGGCTGTTTCAGGATTGTATCACGTAGTAATGTGGTACCACGCTGAAACAGTCAATTAAAACTGGTTTCGATCAATATTTTAGAGGATAACGCAAGTTTGGTCTGGGATTTGCCCTCATCAGGCTCATACTTTCGCGGTTTTCACATACTTGTTGAACTGGTCCTCGGTTTTTTCTGGTTTGGATCACGTAGCAATGTGGTACCACACTGAAACAATCAATTAAACCTGATCTTGATAGACATTTTAGAGGATAACGCATGTTAGGATTGGGTTAGGTCTAGGATTTGCCCTCATCAGGCTCATACTTTCGCATATTTCTCATACTTCATGGCTAGACCCTGGGCTGTTTCTGGATTGTATCACGTAGTAATGTGGTACCACGCTGAAACAGTCAATTAAAACTGGTTTTGATCAATATTTTAGAGGATAACGTAAGTTAGGTCTGGGATAGGTCTGGGATTCGCCCTCATCAGGCTCATACTTTCGCGTTTTTCACATACTTGTTGAACAGATCCTGGGTTTTTTCTGGTTTGGATCACGTAGTAATGTGGGACCACACTGAAACAGTCCATTAAACCTGGTTTGGATCAATATTTTAGAGGATAACGCAAGTTTCGTCTAGGTTAGGTCTGGGATTTTCACTCATAAGACTCATACTTTCGCATTCTTCACATACTTGTTGAACAGATCCTGGGTTTTTTATGGTTTGGTTCACGTAGTAATGTGGTACCACACTGAAACATTCAATTAAATCTAGTCTTGATAAATATTTTAGAGGATAACGCATGTTAGGTCTGGTTTAGGACTAGGATTTGCCCCCATCAGGCTCATACTTTCGCATATTTCTCATACTTCATGGCTGGATCCTGGGCTATTTCTGGTTTGGATCACGTAGTAATGTGGTACCACACTGAAACAGTCAATTAAACCTGGTTTTGATCAATATTTTAGAGAATAATTCATGTCAGGTCTAGGTTAGGTCTGGGATTTGCTCTCATCAGGCTCATTCTTTCGCATATTTCTCACACTTGATGGCTAGATCCCGGGCTTTTTCCGGTTTGCATCACGTAGTAATGTGGTACCACACTTAAACAGTCCATTAAACCTTGTTTGGATCAATATTTTAGAGGATAACGCATGTTAGGTCTGGGATAGGTCTGGGATTTGCCCTCATCAGACTCATACTTTCGCACACTTCACATACTCGTTGAACAGATCCTGGGTTATTTTCTGGTTTGGATCACATAGTAATGTGGTACCACACTGAAACAGTCGATTAAACCAGGTTGCGATCAATATTTTTGAGGATAACGCATGTTAGGTGTAGGTTTGGCCTGGGATTTTCACTCATCAGACTCATACTTTCGCATTCTTCACATACTTGTTGACCGGATCCTTGGTTTTTTCTGGTTTGGATTACGTACTAATGTGGGACCACACTGAAACAATCAAATAAACCTGGCCTTGATAAATATTTTAGAGGATAACGCATGTTAGGTCTGCGTTAGGTCTAGGATTTGCCCTCGTCAGGCTCATACTTTCGCATATTTCTCATACTTCATGGCTAGATCCTGGGTTATTTCTGGATTGGATCACGTAGTAATGTGGTACCACACTGAAACAGTCGATTAAACCAGGTTTCGATCAATATTTTTGAGGATAACGCAAGTTAGGTTTGGGATAGGTCTGGGATTTGCCCTCATCAGGCTCATTCTTTCGCATATTTCTCATACTTGATGGCTAGATCCTGGGCTTTTTCTGGATTGCATCACGTAGTAATGAAGTACAACACTGAAACAGTCAATTAAACCTGGTTTCCATCAATATTTTAGAGGACAACGCATGTTAGGTCTAGGTAAGGCCTGGGATTTGCCCTCATCAGGGTCATACTTTCGCAGTTTTAACATACATGTTGACCTGATCGAGGGTTCTTAATGATTTGGATCACGTAGTAAAGTGGTACCACCCTGGAACAGTCCATTAAACCTGGTTTGGATCAATATTTTAGAGGATAACGCATGTTAGGTTTGGGTTAGGTCTAGGATTTGCCCTCATCAGGCTCATACATTCGCATATTTCTCATACTTCATGGCTAGATCCTGGGCTGTTTCTGGATTGTGTCACGTAGTAATGTGGTACCACGCTGAAACAGTCAATTAAACCTGGTTTCGATCAATATTTTAGAGGATAACGAAAGTTAGGTCTGGGATAGGTCTGGGATTCGCCCTCATCAGGCTCATACTTTCGCGTTTTTCACATACTTGTTGAACTGATCCTGGGTTTTTACTGGTTTGGATCACGTTGTAATGCCGTACCACACTGAAACATTCAATTAAACCTGGTTTTGATCAATATTTTAGAGAATAATTCATGTTAGATCTAGGTTAGGTCTGGTATTTGCTCTCATCAGGCTCATTCTTTCGCATATTTCTCATACTTGATGGCTAGATCCTGGGCTTTTTCTGGATTGCATCACGTAGTAATGAAGTACAACACTGAAACAGTCAATTCAACCTGGTATCGATCAATATTTCAGAGGACAACGCATGTTAGGTCTAGGTTAGGCCTGGGATTTGCCCTCATCAGGGTCATACTTTCGCAGTTTTAACATACATGTTCACGTGATCGAGTGTTTTTTCTGCTTTGGATCACGTAGTATAGTGGTACCACACTGAAACAGTCCATTAAACCTGGTTTGGATCAATATTTTGCAGGATAACGCATGTTAGGTCTAGGTTAGGTCTGGGATTTTCAGTCATCAGACTCATACTTTCGCATTCTTCACATACTTGTTGAACGGATCCTGGGTTTTTTCTGGTTTGGTTCACGTAGTAATGTGGTACCACACTGGAACATTCAATTAAACCTGGTCTTGATAAATATTTTAGAGGATAACGCATGTTAGGTTTGGGTTAGGTCTAGGATTTGCCCTCATCAGGCTCATACTTTCGCATATTTCTCATACTTCATGGCTAGATCCTGGGCTGTTTCTGGATTGTACCACGTAGTAATGTGGTACCACGCTGAAACAGTCAATTAAACCTGGTTTCGTTCAATATTTTAGAGGATAACGCAAGTTAGGTCTGGGATAGGCCTGGGATTTGCCCTCATGAGGCTCATTCTTTCGCATATTTCTCATACTTGTTGGCTAGATCCTGGGCTTTTTCTGGATTGCATCACGTAGTAATGAAGTACAACACTGAAACGGTCAATTAAACCTGGTTTCCATCAATATTTTAGAGGACAACGCATGTTAGGTCTAGGTAAGGCCTGGGATTTGCCCTCATCAGGGTCATACTTTCGCAGTTTTAACATACATGTTGACCTGATCGAGTGTTCTTAATGCTTTGGATCACGTAGTAAAGTGGTACCACACTGGAACAGTCCATTAAACCTGGTTTCGATCAATATTTTAGAGGATAACGCAAGTTAAGTCTGGGATAGGTCTGGGATTTGACCTCATCAGACTCATACTTTCGCACACTTCACATACTCGTTGAACAGATCCTGGGTTATTTTCTGGTTTGGATCACATAGTAATGTGGTACCACACTGAAACAGCAGATTAAACCAGGTTTCGATCAATATTTTTGAGGATAACGCATGTTAGGTCTAGGTTAGGCCTGGGATTTTCAGTCATCAGACTCATACTTTCGCATTCTTCACATACTTGTTGAACGGATCCTGGGTTTTTTCTGGTTTGGATCACGTAGTAATGTGGGACCACACAGAAACAATCAATTAAACCTGGTCTTGATAAATATTTTAGAGGATAACGCATGTCAGGTCTGGGATAGGTCTGGGATTTGACCTCATCAGGGTCATACTTTCGCAGTTTTAACATGCATGTTGACCTCATCGAGGGTTTTTTCTGCTTTGGATCACGTAGTAAAGTTGTACCACAACTAAAACAGTCAATTAAACCAGGTTTCGATCATTATTTTAGAGGATAACGCAAGTTAGGTCTGGGATAGGTCTGGGATTAGCCCTCATCAGACTCATACTTTCGCATTCTTCACATACTTGTTGAACGGATCCTGGGTTTTTTCCGGTTTGGGTCAAGTAGTAATGTGGTACCACACTGGAACATTCAATTAAACCTGGTCTTGATAAATATTTTAGAGGATAACGCATGTTAGGTTTGGGTTAGGTCTAGGATTTGCCCTCATCAGGCTCATACTTTCGCATATTTCTCATACTTCATGGCTAGATCCTGGGCTGTTTCTGGATTGTACCACGTAGTAATGTGGTACCACGCTGAAACAGTCAATTAAACCTGGTTTCGTTCAATATTTTAGAGGATAACGCAAGTTAGGTCTGGGATAGGTCTGGGATTAGCCCTCATCAGACTCATACTTTTTTTTTTTTTTTTTTTTTTTTTTTTGTCGTGGGGAAAATCTTCGAAAGACTCCCTCCCACCTCCTTGGGGAGAGGTGGGAGGTGTGTGTGGGATTCCCCGCGCCCGTACAACGACAGGCGCGGGACCTACCCACTAAAAACCCCACGGTGACCCTTCGGCACGCTTTGGGAGGATACCGGGAATCGCTCGAAGCATTCTTCCGGTATCCTCCCCGTGCCCGCGCTTTCGCGCCCATCCCCCGGGGGGACCGGTCCCCCCAGTAGACACACTGCCTCATAGCGGCGGGACGGGGCCACTCCATCCCGCCGCTATCCGTCCCGGGGTCGCGTTTAGTGGCGGCTGCGAGCCCCAACTCGCAACCGCCCGCGACCCCGTTTCCACCCCTCGGCGGCCGGGCGTTCATGGCCGCACCAGACCGCCGAGGGTGCCTCCCCTTGCGTCGGACCGGTAGGGGGAGGCACTCCTACCCCCAACCGGTCCGACCCGGCGCCGCCTGGCGGGAGGAGGGTCCCCTCAGGACCCCCCTCCCAGCCTAGGTCATCCGCCACGCCGAGGCGGCCGCCCGCGACGCCTCGCGACCGGGCGACGACCTCGGGCCACCGCACGAGCGCGCGCTTCAGCACGCCGCTGAAGCTCGCGCTCCCTCCCCGCGGCCTCCTTCTGCAACATTACGTTCTCGCAGAAGGAGGCCACGGCCCTCCACTTCTCCTCGCTGCCGAGCATGGCGCGCACCACGCCCGGCAGCGAGACATCCCGCCCGACGACGCCGACCAGGACACGGCGCTCCCCCTCCCACGCGGGGCATACCTCCAGGGTATGATCCGCCGTGTCCTGCTCAGCGTCGCAGTGGCAGCAACGCGCCGTCGGCTCCTTCCCTATCCGGCACAGGTATCTTCCGAAGCTGCCATGCCCGGAAAATACCTGTGCCAGCCGGTAGGTGAGGCTGCCATGGCCTCTGTCCAGCCACTCCTTCAGGAGTGGCCGAACAGCCCCGACAGTCCGGTGCCCCGCGGTTGGCAGAGCCAGCCGCTCCTGCCACGCGAGCAACACGGACTGCCGGGCCTGGCGCTTCAAATCGCCCCAAGCAGGTTCCTGCCCGCCCGGGACCGCCCCCACCCCCGCGCGACGGTCGACGCGGTGCCGGTACATCACCGCGTGCGACCGCGCGAGCAGGTCCATGGGCGGCATCCCCGCTAGAACCGTCGCCGCCTCATGTGACATGGTCCGATACCCGCGGACGACCCTGAGCGCCATGCGCCTCTGCACCCGACGCAGCATAGTCATGCTGCGCCGGGAGGCAGCCAGGTCGTCCGCCCAGACGGGGGCCCCGTATAGGGCCACCGACTGGACCATTGCCACATAGAGGCGACGAACTCGGCCCGCCGGGCCCCCCAGGTTGGGCAGGATCCGGCCCAGAGCCGCAACCATCCTTTCCAACCGGGGGACCAGGCAGCGGAAATGCTTCTCGAAACGCCAGTGGCTATCGAGGATCAGCCCCAGATACCTGATCTGGGGCTTCACCTCGATGTCAGCCCCACCCACCCGAATCAGAGGGGGTGGCGGATCCTGCCGAGGTGAATGAAACGCAATCACCTCGGTCTTATGGACCGCCACCGTCATCCCCATCCCCCTGATCCGGTCGACGACGCGTTGCGACCCCTCCTCCGCGCGACGCATGGCCCTCCCCCAGTGCGCCCCGACGGCCAGCACCAGTGTGTCATCCGCATAACACACCGTGCTGACGCCGTCGGGGAGGCCGGCCCGCAACACCGAGTCGTACGCGATGTTCCACAGGAGTGGCCCGAGGACCGACCCCTGCGGAACACCGCAGTACACCTCCCTCCGCATATCACCATCCCGGCCCGGATATCAGACTCATACTTTCGCATTCTTCACATACTTGTTGACCTGATCGAGTGTTTTTTCTGCTTTGGATCTCGTAGTAAAGTGGTACCACACTGAAACAGTCCATTAAACCTGGTTTGGATCAATATTTTAGAGAATAACGCATGTTAGGTCTAGGTTAGGTCTGGGATTTTCACTCATCAGACTCATACTTTCGCATTCTTCACATACTTGTTGAACGGATCCTGGGTTTTTACTGGTTTGGATCACGTAGTAATGTGGTACCACACTGAAACAGTCAATTAAACCTGGATTCGATCAATACTTTGGAGAGTAATTCATGTTAGGTCTAGGTTAGGTCTGGGATTTGCTCTCATCTGGCTCATTCTTTCGCATATTTCACATACTTGATGTCTAGATCCTGGGCTTTTTCTGGATTGCATCACGTAGTAATGAAGTACAACACTGAAACAGTCAATTAAACCTGGTTTCCATCAATATTTTACAGGACAACGCATGTTAGGTCTAGGTTAGGCCTGGGATTTGCCCTCATCAGGGTCATACTTTCGCAGTTTTAACATACATGTTGACCTGATCGAGGGTTTTTTCCGCTTTGGATCACGTAGTAAAGTGGTACCACACTGAAGCAGTCCATTAAACCCGGTTTGGATCAATATTTTAGAGGATAACGTATGTTAGGTTTGGGTTAGGTCTAGGATTTGCCCTCATCAGGCTCATACCTTCGCATATTTCTCATACTTCATGGCTAGATCCTGGGCTTTTTTTGAATTGCATCACGTAGTAATGAAGTACAACACTGAAACAGTCAATTAAACCTGGTTTCCATCAATATTTTAGAGGACAACGCATGTTAGGTCTAGCTTAGGCCTGGGATTTGCCCTCATCAGGGTCATACTTTCGCAGTTTTAACATACACGTTGACCTGATCGAGGGTTTTTTCTGCTATGGATCAGGTAGTAAAGTGGTACCACACTGAAACAGTCCACTAAACCTGGTTTGGATCAATATTTTAGAGGATAATGCATGTTAGGTCTAGGTTAGCCCTGAGATTTTCACTCATCAGACACATTCTTTCGCATTCTTCACATACCTGTTGAACGGATCCTGGGTTTTTTCTGGTTTGGATCACGTAGTAATGTGGGACCACACTGAAGCAATCAATTAAACCTGGTCTTGATAAATATTTTAGAGGATAACGCATGTTAGGTCTGGGTTAGGTCTAGGATTTGCCCTCATCAGCCTCATACTTTCGCATATTTCTTATACTTCATGGATAGATCCTGGGCTATTTTCTGGTTTGGATCACATAGTGATGTGGTACCACACTGAAACAGTTGATTAAACCAGGTTTCGATCAATATTCTTGAGGATAACGCATGTTAGGTCTAGGTAAGGCCTGGGATTTTCACTCATCAGACTCATTCTTTCGCATTCTTCACATACCTGTTGAACGGATCCTGGGTTTTTTCTGGTTTGGATCACGTAGTAATGTGGGACCACACTGAAACAATCAATTAAACCTGGTCTTGATAAATATTTTAGAGGATAACGCATATTAGGTCTGGGTTAGGTCTAGGATTTGCTCTCGTCAGGCTCATACTTTCGCATATTTCTCATACTTGATGGCTAGATCCTGGGCTTTTTCTGGATTCCATCACGTAGTAATAAAGTACAACACTGAAACAGTCAATTAAACCTGGTTTCCATCAATATCTTAGAGGACAACGCAAGTTAGGTCTGGGATAGGTCTGGGATTCGCCCTCATCAGGCTCATACTTTCGCACGCTTCACAGACTCACTTAACAGATCCTGGGTTTCTTCTGGTTTGGTTCACGTAGTAATGTGGTACCACACTGAAACATTCAGTTAAACCTGGTCTTGATAAATATTTTTGAGGATAACGCATGTTAGGTCTGGGTTAGGTCTAGGATTTGCCCTCATCAGGCTCATACTTTCGCATATTTATTATACTTCATGGATACATCCTGGGCTATTTTCTGGTTTGGATCACATAGTAATGTGGTACCACACTGAAACAGTCGATTAAACCTGGTTTCGATCAACACTCTTGAGGATAACGCATGTTAGGTCTAGGTAAGGTCTGGGATTTTCAGTCATCAGACTCATACTTTCGCATTCATCACATACTTGTTGAACGGATCCTGGGTTTTTTCTGGTTTGGATCACGTAGTAATGTGGGACCACACAGAAACAATCAATTAAACCTGGTCTTGATAAATATTTTAGAGGATAACGCATGTCAGGTCTGGGATAGGTCTGGGATTTGACCTCATCAGGGTCATACTTTCGCAGTTTTAACATGCATGTTGACCTCATCGAGGGTTTTTTCTGCTTTGGATCACGTAGTAAAGTGGTACCACAACTAAAACAGTCAATTAAACCAGGTTTCGATCATTATTTTAGAGGATAACGCAAGTTAGGTCTGGGATAGGTCTGGGATTAGCCCTCATCAGACTCATACTTTCGCATTCTTCACATACTTGTTGAACGGATCCTGGGTTTTTTCCGGTTTGGGTCAAGTAGTAGTGTGGTACCACACTGAAACAGTCGATTAAACCTGGTTTCGATCAATATTTTTGAGGATAACGCATGTTAGGTCTAGGTTAGGCCGGGGATTTTCACTCAGCAGACTCATACTTTCGCATTCTTCACATACTTGTTGAACGGATCCTGGGTTTTTACTGGTTTGGATCACGTTGTAATGTGGTACCACACTGAATCATTCAATTAAACCTGGTTTTGATCAATATTTTAGAGAATAATTCATGTTAGGTCTAGGTTAGGTCTGGTGTTTGCTCTCATCAGGCTCATTCTTTCGCAGTTTTAACATACATGTTGACGTGATCGAGGGTTTTTTCTGCTTTGGATCACGTAGTAAAGTGGTACCACAACTAAAACAGTCAATTGAACCTGGTTTCGATCATTATTTTAGAGGATAACGCACGTTAGGTCTGGGTAAGACCTGGGATTTGCCCTCATCAGGGTCATACTTTCGCAGTTTTAACATGCATGTTGACCTCATCGAGGGTTTTTTCTGCTTTGGATCACGTAGTAAAGTGGTACCACAACTAAAACAGTCAATTGAACCTGGTTTCGATCATTATTTTAGAGGATAACGCAAGTTAGGTCTGGGATAGGTCTGGGATTAGCCCTCATCAGACTCATACTTTCGCATTCTTCACATACTTGTTGACCTGATCGAGTGTTTTTTCTGCTTTGGATCCCGTAGTAAAGTGGTACCACACTGAAACAGTCCATTAAACCTGGTTTGGATCAATATTTTAGAGAATAACGCATGTTAGGTCTAGGTTAGGTCTGGGATTTTCACTCATCAGACTGATACTTTCGCATTCTTCACATACTTGTTGAACGGATCCTGGGTTTTTACTGGTTTGGATCACGTAGTAATGTGGTACCACACTGAAACAGTCAATTAAACCTGGATTCGATCAATACTTTGGAGAGTAATTCATGTTAGGTCTAGGTTAGGTCTGGGATTTGCTCTCATCTGGCTCATTCTTTCGCATATTTCACATACTTGATGTCTAGATCCTGGCCTTTTTCTGGATTGCATCACGTAGTAATGAAGTACAACACTGAAACAGTCAATTAAACCTGGTTTCCATCAATATTTTACAGGACAACGCATGTTAGGTCTAGGTTAGGCCTGGGATTTGCCCTCATCAGGGTCATACTTTCGCAGTTTTAACATACATGTTGACCTGATCGAGGGTTTTTTCCGCTTTGGATCACGTAGTAAAGTGGTACCACACTGAAGCAGTCCATTAAACCCGGTTTGGTTCAATATTTTAGAGGATAACGTATGTTAGGTTTGGGTTAGGTCTAGGATTTGCCCTCATCAGGCTCATACCTTCGCATATTTCTCATACTTCATGGCTAGATCCTGGGCTTTTTTTGGATTGCATCACGTAGTAATGAAGTACAACACTGAAACAGTCAATTAAACCTGGTTTCCATCAATATTTTAGAGGACAACGCATGTTAGGTCTAGGTTAGGCCTGGGATTTGCCCTCATCAGGGTCATACTTTCGCAGTTTTAACATACACGTTGACCTGATCGAGGGTTTTTTCTGCTATGGATCAGGTAGTAAAGTGGTACCACACTGAAACAGTCCACTAAACCTGGTTTGGATCAATATTTTAGAGGATAATGCATGTTAGGTCTTGGTTAGCCCTGAGATTTTCACTCATCAGACACATTCTTTCGCATTCTTCACATACCTGTTGAACGGATCCTGGGTTTTTTCTGGTTTGGATCACGTAGTAGTGTGGGACCACACTGAAGCAATCAATTAAACCTGGTCTTGATAAATATTTTAGAGGATAACGCATGTTAGGTCTGGGTTAGGTCTAGGATTTGCCCTCATCAGCCTCATACTTTCGCATATTTCTTATACTTCATGGATAGATCCTGGGCTATTTTCTGGTTTGGATCACATAGTAATGTGGTGCCACACTGAAACAGTTGATTAAACCATGTTTCGATCAATATTCTTGAGGATAACGCATGTTAGGTCTAGGTAAGGCCTGGGATTTTCACTCATCAGACTCATTCTTTCGCATTCTTCACATGCCTGTTGAACGGATCCTGGGTTTTTTCTGGTTTGGATCACGTAGTAATGTGGGACCACACTGAAACAATCAATTAAACCTGGTCTTGATAAATATTTTAGAGGATAACGCATATTTGGTCTGGGTTAGGTCTAGGATTTGCTCTCGTCAGGATCATACTTTCGCATATTTCTCATACTTGATGGCTAGATCCTGGGCTTTTTCTGGATTCCATCACGTAGTAATAAAGTACAACACTGAAACAGTCAATTAAACCTGGTTTCCATCAATATCTTAGAGGACAACGCAAGTTAGGTCTGGGATAGGTCTGGGATTCGCCCTCATCAGGCACATACTTTCGCACGCTTCACAGACTCGCTTAACAGATCCTGGGTTTCTTCTGGTTTGGTTCACGTAGTAATGTGGTACCACACTGAAACATTCAGTTAAACCTGGTCTTGATAAATATTTTTGAGGATAACGCATGTTAGGTCTGGGTTAGGTCTAGGATTTGCCCTCATCAGGCTCATACTTTCGCATATTTATTATACTTCATGGATACATCCTGGGCTATTTTCTGGTTTGGATCACATAGTAATGTGGTACCACACTGAAACAGTCGATTAAACCTGGTTTCGATCAATACTCTTGAGGATAACGCATGTTAGGTCTAGGCAAGGCCTGGGATTTTCACTCATCAGACTCATTCTTTCGCATTCTTCACATACTTGTTGAACGGATCCTGGGTCTTTTCTGGTTTGGATCACGTAGTAATGTGGTACCACACTGAAACATTCAAATAAACCTGGTCTTGATAAATATTTTAGAGGATAACGCATGTTAGGTTTGGGTTAGGTCTAGGATTTGCCCACATCAGGCTCATACTTTCGCATATTTCTCATACTTCATGGCTAGATCCTGGGCTGTTTCTGGAATGTATCACGCAGTAATGTGGTACCACGCTGAAACAGTCAATTAAACCTTGTTTCGATCAATATTTTAGCGGATAACGCAAGTTAGGTCTGGGATATGTCTGGGATTCGCCCTCATCAGGCACATACTTTCGCACACTTCGCGTACTCGTTTAACAGATCCTGGGTTTTTTCTGGTTTGGTTCATATAGAAATGTGGTACCACACTGAAACATTCAATTAAACCTGGTCTTGATAAATATTTTAGAGGATAACGCATGTTAGGTTTGGGTTAGGTCTAGGATTTGCCCCCATCAGGCTCATACTTTCGCATATTTCTCATACTTCATGGCTAGATCCTGGGCTATTTCTGGATTGGATCACGTAGTAATGTGGTAACACACTGAAACATTCAATGAAACCTGGTCTGGATAAATATTTTAGAGGATAACGCATCTTAGGTCTGTGTTAGGTCTAAGATTTGCCCTCCTCAGTCTCACAGTTTCGCGTTTTTCGCATACTTGTTGAACAGATCCTGGGTTTTCTCTGGTTTGGATCACGAAGTAGTGAGGTACCACACTGAAACAGTCCATTAAACCTGGTTTCGCTCAATATCTTAGAAGATAACGCATGTTAGGTCTAGGTTAGGCCTGGGTTTTGCCCTCATCAGGGTCATACTTTCGCAGTTTTAACATGCATGTTGACCTGATCCAGGGTTTTCTCTGCTTTGGATCACGTAGTAAAGTGGTACCACACTAAAACAGTCAATTAAACCTGGTTTCGATCAATATTTTAGAGGATAACGCAAGTTAGGCCTGGGATAGGTATAGGATTTGCCCTCATCAGGCTCATTCTTTCGCATATTTCTCATACTTGGTGGCTAGATCCTGGGCATTTTCTGGATTGCATCACGTAGTATTGTGGTACCACACTGAAACAGTCGATTAAACCAGGTTTCGATCAATATTTTTGAGGATAACGCATGTTAGGTCTAGGTTAGGCCTGGGATTTTCACTCATCAGACTCATACTTTCGCATTCTTCACATACTTGTTGAACGGATCTTGGGTTTTTTCTGGTGTGGATCGCGTAGTAAAGTGGTACCACACTAAAACAGTCAATTAAACCTGGTTTCGATCAATATTTTAGAGAATAATTCATGTTAGGCCTGGGTTAGGTCTGGGATTTGCTCTCATCAGGCTCATTCTTTCGCATATTTCTCATACTTGATGGCTAGATCCTGGGCTTTTTCTGGATTGCATCACGTAGTAATGAAGTACAACACTGAAACAGTCAATTAAACCTGGTTTCGATAAATATTGTAGAGAATAATTCATGTTAGGTCTAGGTTAGGCGTGGGATTTGCCCTCATCAGGGTCATACTTTCGCAGTTCTAACATACATATTGACCTGATCGAGGGTTTTTCCTGCTTTGGATCACGTAGTAAAGTGGTACCACACTGAAACAGTCCACTAAACCTGGCTTGGATCAATATTTTAGAGGATAATGCATGTTAGGTCTGGGTTAGGTCTAGGATTTGCCCTCATCAGGATCATACTTTCGCATATTTCTTATACTTCATGGATAGATCCTGGGCTATTTTCTGGTTTGGATCACATAGTAATGTAGTACCACACTGAAACAGTCGATTAAAACAGGTTTCGATCAATATTCACGAGGATAACGCATGTTAGGTCTAGGTAAGGCCTGGGATTTTCACTCATCAGACTCATTCTTTCGCATTCTTCACATACCTGTTGAACGGATCCTGGGTTTTTTCTGGTTTGGATCACGTAGTAATGTGGGACTACACTGAAGCAATCAATTAAACCTGGTCTTGATAAATATTTTTGAGGATAACGCATGTTAGGTCTGGGTTAGGTCTATGATTTGCCCTCATCAGGCTCATACTTTCGCATATTTCTCATACTTCATGGCTGGATCCTGGGCTGTTACTGGTTTGGATCACGTAGTAATGTGGTACCACACTGAAACAGTCAATTAAACCTGGTTTCGATCAATATTTTAGAGAATAATTCATGTTAGGCCTGGGTTAGGTCTAGGATTTGCCCCCATCAGGCTCATTCTTTCGCATATTTCTCATACTTGATGGCTAGATCCTGGGCATTTTCTGGATTGCATCACGTAGTATTGTGGTACCACACTGAAACAGTCGATTAAACCAGGTTTCGATCAATATTTTTGAGGATAACGCATGTTAGGTCTAGGTTAGCCCTGAGATTTTCACTCATCAGACTCATACTTTCGCATTCTTCAGATACTTGTTGAACAGATCCTGGGATTTTTTTGGTATGGATCACGTAGTAATGTGGTACCATACTGAAACATTCAATTAAACCTGGTCTTGATCAATATTTTAGAGGATAACGCATGTTAGGTTTGGGTTAGGTCTAGGATTTGCCCACATCAGGCTCATACTTTCGCATTTTTCACATACTTGTTGAACAGATCCTGGGATTTTTCTGGTAGGGATCACGTAGTAATGTGGTACCATACTGAAACATTCAGTTAAACCTGGTCTTGATAAATATTTTTGAGGATAACGCATGTTAGGTCTGGGTTAGGTCTAGGATTTGCTCTCGTCAGGCTCATACTTTCGCATATTTCTCAAACTTGATGGCTAGATCCTGGGCTTTTTCTGGATTGCATCACGAAGTAATGAAGTACAACACTGAAACAGTCAATTAAACCTGGTTTCCATCAATATCTTAGAGGACAACGCAAGTTAGGTCTAGGATAGGTCTGGGATTTGCCCTCATCAGACTCATACGTTTCGTTTTTCACATACTTGTTGAACGGATCCTGGGTTTTTTCTGGTTTGGATCACGTAGTAATGTGGTACCACACTGAAACATTCAAATAAACCTGGTCTTGATAAATATTTTAGAGGATAACGCATGTTAGGTTTGGGTTAGGTCTAGGATTTGCCCACATCAGGCTCATACTTTCGCATATTTCTCATACTTCATGGCTAGATCCTGGGCTGCTTCTGGATTGTATCACGTAGTAATGTGGTACCACGCTGAAACACTCAATTAAACCTTGTTTCGATCGATATTTTAGAGGATAACACTAGTTAGGTCTGGGATAGGTCTGGGATTTGCCCTCATCAGACTCATGCTTTCGCATTTTTCACATACTTGTTGAACAGATCCTGGGTTTTTTCTGGTATGGATCACGTAGTAATGTGGTACCATACTGAAACATTCAGTTAAACCTGGGCTTGATAAATATTTTTGAGGATAACGCATGTTAGGTCTGGGTGAGGTCTAGGATTTGACCTCGTCAGGGTCATACTTTCGCAGTTCTAACATACATGTTGGCCTGATCGAGGGTTTTTTGTGCTTTGGATCACGTAGTAAAGTGGTACCACACTGAAACAGTCCACTAAACCTGGTTTGGATCAATATTTTAGAGGATAATGCATGTTAGGTCTAGGATAGCCCTGAGATTTTCACTCATCAGACTCATACTTTCGCATTCTTCAGATACCTGTTGAACGGATCCTGGGTTTTTTCTGGTATGGTTCACGTAGTAATGTGGTACCACACTGAAACAATCAATTAAACCAGGTCTTGATAAATATTTCAGATGATAACGCATGTTAGGTCTGGGTTAGGTCTAGGATTTCCCCTCATCAGGCTCATACTTTCGTATATTTCTCATACTTCATGGCTAGATCCTGGGATATTTCTGGATTGGATCACGTAGTAATGTGGTACCACACTGAAACAGCCCACTAAACCTGGTTTCGATCAATATTTTAGAGGATAACGAAAGTTATGTCTAGGTTAGGCCTGTGATTTGCCCTCATCAGACTCATGCTTTCGCATTTTTCACATACTTGTTGAACAGATCCTGGGTTTTTTTCTGGTTTGGATCACGTAGTAGTGTGGTACCACACCGAAACATTCAGTTAAACCTGGTCTTGATAAATATTTTTGAGGATAACGCATGTTAGGTCTAGGTTCGGCCGGGGATTTTCACTCATCAGACACATACTTTCGCATTCTTCACATACTTGTTGAACGGATCCTGGGTTTTTACTGGTTTGGATCACGTAGTAATGTGGTACCACACTGAAACATTCAATTAAACCTGGTCTTGATAAATATTTTAGAGGATAACACATGTTAGGTCTGGGTTAGGTCTAGGATTTGCCCTCATCAGGCTCCTCCTTTCGCATATTTCTCATACTTCATGGCTGGATCCTGGGCTATTTCTGGATTGGATCACATAGTAATGTGGTACCACACTGAAACAGTCAATTAAACCTGGTTTTGATCAATATTTTAGAGAATAATTCATGTTAGGTCTAGGTTCGGTCAGGGATTTGCTCTCATCAGGCTCATTCTTTCGCATATTTCTCATACTTGATGGCTAGATCCTGGGCATTTTCTGGATTGCTTCACGTAGTAATGAAGCACAACACTGAAACAGTCAATTAAACCTGGTTTCCATCAATATTTTAGAGGACAACGCATGTCAGGTCTAGGTTAGGTCTGGGATTTGCTCTCATAAGGGTCATACTGTCGCAGTTTTAACTTACTTGTTGAACGGATCCTGGGTTTTTTCTGGTTTGGTTCACGTAGTAATGTGGTACCACACTGAAACATTCAATTAAACCTGGTCTTGATAAATATTTTAGAGGATAACGCATGTTAGGTTTGGGTTAGGTCTAGGATTTGCGCTCATCAGGCTCATACTTTCGCATATCTCTCATACTTCATGGCTAGATCGTGGGCTGTTTCTGGATTGTATCACATAGTAATGTGGTACCACGCTGAAACAGTCGATTAAACCTGGTTTCGATCAATATTTTAGAGGATAGTGCAAGTTAAGTCTGGGATAGGTCTGGGATTTGACCTCATCAGACTCATACTTTCGCATTTTTCACATACTTGTTGAACAGATCCTGGGTTTTTTCTGGTTTGGATCACGTAGTAGTGTGGTACCACACTGAAACAGTCTATTAAACCTGGTTTTGATCAATATTTTAGAGAATAATTCATGTTAGGTCTAGGTTAGGTCTGCGATTTGCTCCCATCAGGCTCATTCTTTCGCATATTTCTCATACTTGATGGCTAGATCCTGGGCTTTTTCTGGATTGCATCACGTAGCAATGAAGTACAACACTGAAACAGTCATTTAAACCAGGTTTCGATCAAAATTTTAGAGAATAATTCATGTTAGGTCTAGGTTAGGTCTGGGATTTGCTTCCATCAGGCTCATTCTTTCGCATATTTGTCATGCTTGATGGCTAGATCCTGGGCTTTTTCTGGATTGCATCACGTAGTAATGAAGTACAACACTGAAACAGTCAATTAAACCTAGTTTCCATCAATATCTTAGAGGACAACGCAAGTTAGGTCTGGGATAGGTCTGGGATTTGCCCACATCAGGCTCATACTTTCGAGTTTTTCACATACTTGTTGAACAGATCCTGGGTTTTTTCTGGTTTGGATCACGTAGTAGAGGGTACCACACTGAAACAGTCCATTAAACCTGGTTTGGATCTATATTTTAGAGGATAACGCATGTTAGGTCTAGGTTAGGTCTCGGATTTGCCCTCATCAGACTCATACGTTTCGTTTTTCACATACTTGTTGAACGGATCCTGGGTTTTTTCTGGTTTGGATCACGTAGTAATGTGGTACCACACTGAAACAATCAATTAAACCTGATCTTGATAAATATTTTACAGGATAACGCATGTTAGGTCTGGGTTAGGTCTAGGATTTGCCCTCATCAGGCTCATACTTTCGCATATTTCTCATACTTGACGGCTAGATCCTGGGCTTTCTCTGGATTGCATCACGTAGTGATGAAGTACAACACTGAAACAATCAATTAAACCTGGTTTCCATCAATATTTTAGAGGACAGCGCATGTTAGGTCCAGGTTAGGCCTGGGATTTGCTCTCATCAGGGTCATACTTTCGCAGTTTTAACATACATGTTGACCTGATCGAGAGTTTTTTCTGCTTTGGATCACGTAGTAAAGTGGTACCACACTGAAACAGTCCATTAAACCTGGTTTGGATCAATATTTTTGAGGATAACGCATGTTAGGTCTAGGTTAGGCCGGGGAATTTCACCCATCAGGCTCATACTTTCGCATATTTCTCATACTTCATGGCTAGATCCTGGGCTGTTTCTGGATTGTGTCACATAGTAATGTGGTACCACGCTGAAACAGTCGATTAAACCTGGTTTCGATCAATATTTTAGAGGATAACGCAAGTTAGGTCTAGGTTAGGCCTGGGATTTGCCCTCATCAGGCTCATACT
The DNA here is from genome assembly GCF_051014445.1 of Colletes latitarsis. Lineage (NCBI taxonomy): Eukaryota > Metazoa > Arthropoda > Insecta > Hymenoptera > Colletidae > Colletes > Colletes latitarsis. The sequence goes on along the minus strand of NW_027488365.1, from coordinate 24,492,912 downwards.
TTCACAGTTTTAACATACATGTTGACCTGATCGAGGGTTTTTTCTGCTTTGGATCACGTAGTAAAGTGGTACCACACTGAAACAGTCCATTTAACCTGGTTTGGATCAATATTTTAGAGGATAACGCATGTTAGGTCTAGGTTAGCTCTGGGATTTTCACTCATCAGACTCATACTTTCGCATTCCTCACATACTTCTTGAACGGATCCTGGGTTTTTTCTGGTTTCGTTCACGTAGTAATGTGGTACCACACTGAAACATTCAATTAAACCTGATCTTGATAAATATTTGAGAGGATAACGCATGTTAGATCTGGGATATGTCTGGGATTTGCCCTCATCAGACTCATACTTTCGCACACTACACATACTTGTTGAACTGATTCTGGGCTTTTTCTGGTTTGGATCACGTAGTAATGTGGTACCACACTGAAACAGTCAATTAAGCCTGGTTTCGATCAATATTTTAGAGAATAATTCATGTTAGGTTTAGGTTAGGTCTGGGATTTGCTCTCATCAGGCTCATACTTTCGCACACTTCACATACTCGTTTGACAGATCCTGGGTTATTTTCTGGTTTGGATCACGTAGTAATGTGGGACCACATTGAAACAGTCAACTAAACCTGGTTTCGATCAATATTTTAGAGAATAATTCATGTTAGGTCTAGGTTAGGTCTGGGATTTGCTCTCATCAGGCTCATTCTTTCGCATATTTCTCATACTTGATGGCTAGATGCTGGGCTTTTTCTGGATTGCATCACGTAGTAATGAAGTACAACACTGAAACAGTCAATTAAACCTGGTTTCCGTCAATATCTTAGAGGACAACGCAAGTTAGGTCTGGGATAGGTCTGGGATTTGCCCTCATCAGGCTCATACTTTCCGCGTTTTTCACATGCTTGTTGAACAGATCCTGGGTTTTTTCTGGTTTGGATCACGTAGTAGTGTGGGACCACACTGAAACAATCAATTAAACCTGGTCTTGATAAATATTTTAGAGGATAACGCATGTTAGGTCTGGGATAGGTCTGGGATTTGCCCTCATCAGACTCATACTTTCGCACACTTCACATACTCGTTGAACAGATCCTGGGTTATTTTCTGGTTTGGATCACGTAGTAGTGTGGTACCACACTGAAACAGTCCATTAAACCTGGTTTGGATCAATATTTTAGAGCATAACGCATGTTAGGTCTAGGTTAGGTCTGGGATTTTCACTCATCAGACTCATACTTTCGCATTCTTCACATATTTGTTGAACGGATCCTGGGTTTTTTCTGGTTTGGATCACGTAGTAATGTGGGACCACACTGAAACAGTCAATTAAACCTGGTTTCGATCAATATTTTAGAGAATAATTCATGTTAGGTCTAGGTTAGGTCTGGGATTTGCTCTCATCAGGCTCATTCATTCGCATATTTCTCATACTTGATATCTAGATCCTGGGCTTTTTCTGGATTGCATCACGTAGTAATGATGTACAACACTGAAACAGTCAATTAAACCTGGTTTCTATCAATATCTTAGAGGACAACGCAAGTTAGGTCTGGGATAGGTCGGGGATTTGCCCTCATCAGACTCATACTTTCGCAAACTTCACATACTTTTGGAACAGACCCTGGGTTATTTTTTGGTTTGGATCACATAGTAATGTGGTACCACACTGAAACAGTCGATTAAACCAGGTTTCGATCAATATTTTTGAGGATAACGCGTGTTAGGTCTTGGTTAGGTCTGGGATTTTCACTCATCAGACTCATACTTTCGCATATTTCTCATACTACATGGCTAGATCCTGTGCTTTTTCTGGATTGCATCACGTTGTAATGAAGTACAACACTGAAACACTCAATTAAACCTGGTTTCGATCAATGTTATTGAGGATAACGCATGTTACGTCTAGGTTAGGCCTGGGATTTTCACTCATCAGACTCATACTTTCGCATTCTTCACATATTTGTTGAACGGATCTTGGGTTTTTTCTGGTGTGGATCACGTAGTAATGTGGTACCACACTGAAACAATCAATTAAACCTGATCTTGATAAATATTTTAGAGGATAACGCATGTTAGGTCTGGGATTGGTCTGGGATTTGACCTCATCAGACTCACACTTTCGCACACTTCACATACTCGTTGAACAGATCCTGGGTATTTTCTGGTTTGGATCACGTAGTGATGTGGTACCACACTGAAACAGTCGATTAAACCTGGTTGCGATCAATATTTTAGAGGATAACGCATGTTAGGTCTAGGTTAGCCCTGGGATTTTCACTCATCAGACTCATACTTTCGCATTCTTCACAAATTTGTTGAACGGATCTTGGGTTTTTTCTGGTGTGGATCACGTAGTAATGTGGTACCACACTGAAACAATCAATTAAACCTGATCTTGATAAATATTTTAGAGGATAACGCATGTTAGGTCTGGGATTGGTCTGGGATTTGACCTCATCAGACCCACACTTTCGCACACTTCACATACTCGTTGAACAGATCCTGGGTATTTTCTGGTTTGGATCACGTAGTGATGTGGTACCACACTGAAACAGTCGATTAAACCTGGTTGCGATCAATATTTTAGAGGATAACGCATGTTAGGTCTAGGTTAGCCCTGGGATTTTCACTCATCAACTCATACTTTCGCATTCTTCACAAATTTGTTGAACGGATCTTGGGTTTTTTCTGGTGTGAATCACGTAGTAATGTGGTACCACACTGAAACATTCAAATAAACCTGGTCTTGATAAATATTTTAGAGGATAACGCATGTTAGGTTTGGGTTAGGTCTAGGATTTGCCCACATCAGGCTCATGCTTTCGCATATTTCTCATACTTCATGGCTAGATCCTGGGCAATTTCTGGATTAGATCACGTAGTAATGTGGTACCACTCTGAAACAGTCAATTAAACTTGGTTTCCATCAAGATCTTAAAGGACAACGTAAGTTAGGTCTGGGATAGGTCTTGGATTTCCCCTCATCAGGCTCATACTTTCACGTTTTTCACATACTTGTTGAACGGATCATGGGTTTTTTCAGGTTTGGATCACGTAGTAATGTGGTACCACACTGAAACATTCAAATAAACCTGGTCTTGATAAATATTTTAGAGGATAACGCATGTTAGGTTTGGGTTAGGTCTAGGATTTGCCCACATCAGGCTCATACTTTCGCATATTTCTCATACTTCATGGCTAGATCCTGGGCTGCTTCTGGATTGTATCACGTAGTAATGTGGTACCACGCTGAAACACTCAATTAAACCTTGTTTCGATCGATATTTTAGAGGATAACACTAGTTAGGTCTGGGATAGGTCTGGGATTTGCCCTCATCAGACTCATGCTTTCGCATTTTTCACATACTTGTTGAACAGATCCTGGGTTTTTTCTGGTATGGATCACGTAGTAATGTGGTACCATACTGAAACATTCAGTTAAACCTGGGCTTGATAAATATTTTTGAGGATAACGCATGTTAGGTCTGGGTGAGGTCTAGGATTTGACCTCGTCAGGGTCATACTTTCGCAGTTCTAACATACATGTTGGCCTGATCGAGGGTTTTTTGTGCTTTGGATCACGTAGTAAAGTGGTACCACACTGAAACAGTCCACTAAACCTGGTTTGGATCAATATTTTAGAGGATAATGCATGTTAGGTCTAGGATAGCCCTGAGATTTTCACTCATCAGACTCATACTTTCGCATTCTTCAGATACCTGTTGAACGGATCCTGGGTTTTTTCTGGTATGGTTCACGTAGTAATGTGGTACCACACTGAAACAATCAATTAAACCAGGTCTTGATAAATATTTCAGATGATAACGCATGTTAGGTCTGGGTTAGGTCTAGGATTTCCCCTCATCAGGCTCATACTTTCGTATATTTCTCATACTTCATGGCTAGATCCTGGGATATTTCTGGATTGGATCACGTAGTAATGTGGTACCACACTGAAACAGCCCACTAAACCTGGTTTCGATCAATATTTTAGAGGATAACGAAAGTTATGTCTAGGTTAGGCCTGTGATTTGCCCTCATCAGACTCATGCTTTCGCATTTTTCACATACTTGTTGAACAGATCCTGGGTTTTTTTCTGGTTTGGATCACGTAGTAGTGTGGTACCACACCGAAACATTCAGTTAAACCTGGTCTTGATAAATATTTTTGAGGATAACGCATGTTAGGTCTAGGTTCGGCCGGGGATTTTCACTCATCAGACACATACTTTCGCATTCTTCACATACTTGTTGAACGGATCCTGGGTTTTTACTGGTTTGGATCACGTAGTAATGTGGTACCACACTGAAACATTCAATTAAACCTGGTCTTGATAAATATTTTAGAGGATAACACATGTTAGGTCTGGGTTAGGTCTAGGATTTGCCCTCATCAGGCTCCTCCTTTCGCATATTTCTCATACTTCATGGCTGGATCCTGGGCTATTTCTGGATTGGATCACATAGTAATGTGGTACCACACTGAAACAGTCAATTAAACCTGGTTTTGATCAATATTTTAGAGAATAATTCATGTTAGGTCTAGGTTCGGTCAGGGATTTGCTCTCATCAGGCTCATTCTTTCGCATATTTCTCATACTTGATGGCTAGATCCTGGGCATTTTCTGGATTGCTTCACGTAGTAATGAAGCACAACACTGAAACAGTCAATTAAACCTGGTTTCCATCAATATTTTAGAGGACAACGCATGTCAGGTCTAGGTTAGGTCTGGGATTTGCTCTCATAAGGGTCATACTGTCGCAGTTTTAACTTACTTGTTGAACGGATCCTGGGTTTTTTCTGGTTTGGTTCACGTAGTAATGTGGTACCACACTGAAACATTCAATTAAACCTGGTCTTGATAAATATTTTAGAGGATAACGCATGTTAGGTTTGGGTTAGGTCTAGGATTTGCGCTCATCAGGCTCATACTTTCGCATATCTCTCATACTTCATGGCTAGATCGTGGGCTGTTTCTGGATTGTATCACATAGTAATGTGGTACCACGCTGAAACAGTCGATTAAACCTGGTTTCGATCAATATTTTAGAGGATAGTGCAAGTTAAGTCTGGGATAGGTCTGGGATTTGACCTCATCAGACTCATACTTTCGCATTTTTCACATACTTGTTGAACAGATCCTGGGTTTTTTCTGGTTTGGATCACGTAGTAGTGTGGTACCACACTGAAACAGTCTATTAAACCTGGTTTTGATCAATATTTTAGAGAATAATTCATGTTAGGTCTAGGTTAGGTCTGCGATTTGCTCCCATCAGGCTCATTCTTTCGCATATTTCTCATACTTGATGGCTAGATCCTGGGCTTTTTCTGGATTGCATCACGTAGCAATGAAGTACAACACTGAAACAGTCATTTAAACCAGGTTTCGATCAAAATTTTAGAGAATAATTCATGTTAGGTCTAGGTTAGGTCTGGGATTTGCTTCCATCAGGCTCATTCTTTCGCATATTTGTCATGCTTGATGGCTAGATCCTGGGCTTTTTCTGGATTGCATCACGTAGTAATGAAGTACAACACTGAAACAGTCAATTAAACCTAGTTTCCATCAATATCTTAGAGGACAACGCAAGTTAGGTCTGGGATAGGTCTGGGATTTGCCCACATCAGGCTCATACTTTCGAGTTTTTCACATACTTGTTGAACAGATCCTGGGTTTTTTCTGGTTTGGATCACGTAGTAGAGGGTACCACACTGAAACAGTCCATTAAACCTGGTTTGGATCTATATTTTAGAGGATAACGCATGTTAGGTCTAGGTTAGGTCTCGGATTTGCCCTCATCAGACTCATACGTTTCGTTTTTCACATACTTGTTGAACGGATCCTGGGTTTTTTCTGGTTTGGATCACGTAGTAATGTGGTACCACACTGAAACAATCAATTAAACCTGATCTTGATAAATATTTTACAGGATAACGCATGTTAGGTCTGGGTTAGGTCTAGGATTTGCCCTCATCAGGCTCATACTTTCGCATATTTCTCATACTTGACGGCTAGATCCTGGGCTTTCTCTGGATTGCATCACGTAGTGATGAAGTACAACACTGAAACAATCAATTAAACCTGGTTTCCATCAATATTTTAGAGGACAGCGCATGTTAGGTCCAGGTTAGGCCTGGGATTTGCTCTCATCAGGGTCATACTTTCGCAGTTTTAACATACATGTTGACCTGATCGAGAGTTTTTTCTGCTTTGGATCACGTAGTAAAGTGGTACCACACTGAAACAGTCCATTAAACCTGGTTTGGATCAATATTTTTGAGGATAACGCATGTTAGGTCTAGGTTAGGCCGGGGAATTTCACCCATCAGGCTCATACTTTCGCATATTTCTCATACTTCATGGCTAGATCCTGGGCTGTTTCTGGATTGTGTCACATAGTAATGTGGTACCACGCTGAAACAGTCGATTAAACCTGGTTTCGATCAATATTTTAGAGGATAACGCAAGTTAGGTCTAGGTTAGGCCTGGGATTTGCCCTCATCAGGCTCATACTTTCACAGTTTTAACATACATGTTGACCTGATCGAGGGTTTTTTCTGCTTTGGATCACGTAGTAAAGTGGTACCACACTGAAACAGTCCATTTAACCTGGTTTGGATCAATATTTTAGAGGATAACGCATGTTAGGTCTAGGTTAGCTCTGGGATTTTCACTCATCAGACTCATACTTTCGCATTCCTCACATACTTCTTGAACGGATCCTGGGTTTTTTCTGGTTTCGTTCACGTAGTAATGTGGTACCACACTGAAACATTCAATTAAACCTGATCTTGATAAATATTTGAGAGGATAACGCATGTTAGATCTGGGATATGTCTGGGATTTGCCCTCATCAGACTCATACTTTCGCACACTACACATACTTGTTGAACTGATTCTGGGCTTTTTCTGGTTTGGATCACGTAGTAATGTGGTACCACACTGAAACAGTCAATTAAGCCTGGTTTCGATCAATATTTTAGAGAATAATTCATGTTAGGTTTAGGTTAGGTCTGGGATTTGCTCTCATCAGGCTCATACTTTCGCACACTTCACATACTCGTTTGACAGATCCTGGGTTATTTTCTGGTTTGGATCACGTAGTAATGTGGGACCACATTGAAACAGTCAACTAAACCTGGTTTCGATCAATATTTTAGAGAATAATTCATGTTAGGTCTAGGTTAGGTCTGGGATTTGCTCTCATCAGGCTCATTCTTTCGCATATTTCTCATACTTGATGGCTAGATGCTGGGCTTTTTCTGGATTGCATCACGTAGTAATGAAGTACAACACTGAAACAGTCAATTAAACCTGGTTTCCGTCAATATCTTAGAGGACAACGCAAGTTAGGTCTGGGATAGGTCTGGGATTTGCCCTCATCAGGCTCATACTTTCCGCGTTTTTCACATGCTTGTTGAACAGATCCTGGGTTTTTTCTGGTTTGGATCACGTAGTAGTGTGGGACCACACTGAAACAATCAATTAAACCTGGTCTTGATAAATATTTTAGAGGATAACGCATGTTAGGTCTGGGATAGGTCTGGGATTTGCCCTCATCAGACTCATACTTTCGCACACTTCACATACTCGTTGAACAGATCCTGGGTTATTTTCTGGTTTGGATCACGTAGTAGTGTGGTACCACACTGAAACAGTCCATTAAACCTGGTTTGGATCAATATTTTAGAGCATAACGCATGTTAGGTCTAGGTTAGGTCTGGGATTTTCACTCATCAGACTCATACTTTCGCATTCTTCACATATTTGTTGAACGGATCCTGGGTTTTTTCTGGTTTGGATCACGTAGTAATGTGGGACCACACTGAAACAGTCAATTAAACCTGGTTTCGATCAATATTTTAGAGAATAATTCATGTTAGGTCTAGGTTAGGTCTGGGATTTGCTCTCATCAGGCTCATTCATTCGCATATTTCTCATACTTGATATCTAGATCCTGGGCTTTTTCTGGATTGCATCACGTAGTAATGATGTACAACACTGAAACAGTCAATTAAACCTGGTTTCTATCAATATCTTAGAGGACAACGCAAGTTAGGTCTGGGATAGGTCGGGGATTTGCCCTCATCAGACTCATACTTTCGCAAACTTCACATACTTTTGGAACAGACCCTGGGTTATTTTTTGGTTTGGATCACATAGTAATGTGGTACCACACTGAAACAGTCGATTAAACCAGGTTTCGATCAATATTTTTGAGGATAACGCGTGTTAGGTCTTGGTTAGGTCTGGGATTTTCACTCATCAGACTCATACTTTCGCATATTTCTCATACTACATGGCTAGATCCTGTGCTTTTTCTGGATTGCATCACGTTGTAATGAAGTACAACACTGAAACACTCAATTAAACCTGGTTTCGATCAATGTTATTGAGGATAACGCATGTTACGTCTAGGTTAGGCCTGGGATTTTCACTCATCAGACTCATACTTTCGCATTCTTCACATATTTGTTGAACGGATCTTGGGTTTTTTCTGGTGTGGATCACGTAGTAATGTGGTACCACACTGAAACAATCAATTAAACCTGATCTTGATAAATATTTTAGAGGATAACGCATGTTAGGTCTGGGATTGGTCTGGGATTTGACCTCATCAGACTCACACTTTCGCACACTTCACATACTCGTTGAACAGATCCTGGGTATTTTCTGGTTTGGATCACGTAGTGATGTGGTACCACACTGAAACAGTCGATTAAACCTGGTTGCGATCAATATTTTAGAGGATAACGCATGTTAGGTCTAGGTTAGCCCTGGGATTTTCACTCATCAGACTCATACTTTCGCATTCTTCACAAATTTGTTGAACGGATCTTGGGTTTTTTCTGGTGTGGATCACGTAGTAATGTGGTACCACACTGAAACAATCAATTAAACCTGATCTTGATAAATATTTTAGAGGATAACGCATGTTAGGTCTGGGATTGGTCTGGGATTTGACCTCATCAGACCCACACTTTCGCACACTTCACATACTCGTTGAACAGATCCTGGGTATTTTCTGGTTTGGATCACGTAGTGATGTGGTACCACACTGAAACAGTCGATTAAACCTGGTTGCGATCAATATTTTAGAGGATAACGCATGTTAGGTCTAGGTTAGCCCTGGGATTTTCACTCATCAACTCATACTTTCGCATTCTTCACAAATTTGTTGAACGGATCTTGGGTTTTTTCTGGTGTGAATCACGTAGTAATGTGGTACCACACTGAAACATTCAAATAAACCTGGTCTTGATAAATATTTTAGAGGATAACGCATGTTAGGTTTGGGTTAGGTCTAGGATTTGCCCACATCAGGCTCATGCTTTCGCATATTTCTCATACTTCATGGCTAGATCCTGGGCAATTTCTGGATTAGATCACGTAGTAATGTGGTACCACTCTGAAACAGTCAATTAAACTTGGTTTCCATCAAGATCTTAAAGGACAACGTAAGTTAGGTCTGGGATAGGTCTTGGATTTCCCCTCATCAGGCTCATACTTTCACGTTTTTCACATACTTGTTGAACGGATCATGGGTTTTTTCAGGTTTGGATCACGTAGTAGTATGGTACCACACTGAAACAGTCCATTGAACCTGGTTTGGATCAATATTTTAGAGGATAACGCAAGTTAAGTCTGGGATTGGTCTGGGATTTGGCCTCATCAGACTCACACTTTCGCACACTTCACATACTCGTTGAACAGATCCTGGGTATTTTCTGGTTTGGATCACGTAGTGATGTGGTACCACACTGAAACAGTCGATTAAACCTGGTTGCGATCAATATTTTAGAGGATAACGCATGTTAGTTCTAGGTTAGCCCTGGGATTTTCACTCATCACACTCATACTTTCGCATATTTCTCATACTTCATGGCTAGATCCTGGGCTGTTTCTGGATTATATCTCGTAGTAATTTGGTACCACGCTGAAACAGTCAATTAAACCAGGTTTCGATCAATATTTTTGAGGATAACGCATGTTAGGTCTTGGTTAGTTTTGGGATTTTCACTCATCAGACTCATACTTTCGCATTCTTCACATATTTGTTGAACGGATCTTGGGTTTTTTCTGGTGTGGATCACGTAGTAATGTGGCACCACACTGAAACAATCAATTAAACCTGATCTTGATAAATATTTTAGAGGATAACGCATGTTAGGTCTGGGATTGGTCTGGGATTTGACCTCATCAGACTCACACTTTCGCACACTTCACATACTCGTTGAACAGATCCTGGGTATTTTCTGGTTTGGATCACGTAGTGATGTGGTACCACACTGAAACAGTCGATTAATCCTGGTTGCGATCAATATTTTAGAGGATAACGCATGTTAGGTCTAGGTTAGCCCTGGGATTTTCACTCATCAGACTCATACTTTCGCATTCTTCACATATTTGTTGAACGGATCTTGGGTTTTTTCTGGTGTGGATCACGTAGTAATGTGGTACCACACTGAAACAATCAATTAAACCTGATCTTGATAAATATTTTAGAGGATAACGCATGTTAGGTCTGGGATAGGTCGGGGATTTGCCCTCATCGGCCTCATACTTTCGCACACTTCACGTACTCGTTGAACAGATCCTGGGTTTTTTCTGGTTTGGATCACGTAGTAATGTGGAACCACACTGAAACAATCAATTAAACCTGGACTTGATAAATATTTTAGAGGATAACGCATGTTAGGTCTGGGTAAGGTCTAGGATTTGCCCTCGTCACACTCATACTTTCGCATATTTCTCATACTTCATGGCTAGATCCTGGGCAATTTCTGGATTAGATCACGTAGTAATGAAGTACAACACTGAAGCAGTCAATTAAACCTAGTTTCCATCAATATCTTAGAGGACAACGCAAGTTATGTCTGGGATAGGTCTGGGATTTGCCCTCATCAGGCTCATACTTTCGCGTTTTTCACATACTTGTTGAACAGATCCTGGGTTTTTTCTGGTTTGTATCACGTAGTAGTGTGGTACCACACTGAAAGAGTCCATTAAACCTGGTTTGGATCAATATTTTAGAGGATAACGCATGTTAGATCTAGGTTAGCCCTGGGATTTTCACTCATCAGACTCATACTTTCGCATTCTTCACATACTTGTTGAACTGATCCTGGGTTTTTTCTGGTTTGGATCACGTAGTAATGTGGTACCACACTGAAACAGTCGATTACACCTTGTTTCAATCAACATTTTAGAGGATAACGCAAGTTAGGTCTGGGATAGGTCTGGAATTTGACCCCATCAGACTCATACTTTCGCACACTTCACATACTCGTTGAACAGATCCTGGGTTATTTTCTGGTTTGGATCACATAGTAATGTGGTACCACACTGAAACAGTCGATTAAACCAGGTTTCGATCAATATTTTAGAGAATAATTCATGTGATGTCTAGGTTAGGTCTGGGATTTGCTCTCATCAGGCTCATTCTTTCGCATATTTCTCATACTTGTTGAACGGATCCTGGGTTTTTTCTGGTTTGGATCACGTAGTAATGTGGGACCACACTGAAACAGTCAATTAAACCTGGTTGCGATCAATATTTTAGAGAATAATTCATGTGATGTCTAGGTTAGGTCTGGGATTTGCTCTCATCAGGCTCATTCTTTCGCATATTTCTCATACATGTTGAACAGATCCTGGGTTTTTTCTGGTTTGGATCACTTAGTAATGTGGGACCACACTGAAACAATCAATTAAACCTGGTCTTGATAAATATTTTAGAGGATAACGCAAGTTATGTCTGGGATAGGTCTGGGATTTGCCCTCATCAGGCTCATACTTTCGCGTTTTTCACATACTTGTTGAACAGATCCTGGGTTTTTTCTGGTTTGGATCACGTAGTAATGTGGGACCACACTGAAACAGTCAATTAAACCTGGTTGCGATCAATATTTTAGAGAATAATTCATGTTAGGTCTAGGTTAGGTCTGGGATTTGCTCTCATCAGGCTCATTCTTTCGCATATTTCTCATACTTGATGGCTAGATCCTGGGCTTTTTCTGGATTGCATCACGTAGTAATGAAGTACAACACTGAAGCAGTCAATTAAACCTAGTTTCCATCAATATCTTAGAGGACAACGCAAGTTATGTCTGGGATAGGTCTGGGATTTGCTCTCATCAGGCTCATTCTTTCGCATATTTCTCATACTTGATGGCTAGATCCTGGGCTTTTTCTGGATTGCATCACGTAGTAATGAAGTACAACACTGAAACAGTCAATTAAACCTGGTTTCCATCAATATCTTAGAGGACAACGCAAGTTAGGTCTGGGATAGTTCTGGGATTTGCCCTCATCAGGCTCATACTTTCGCGTTTTTCACATACTTGTTGAACAGATCCTGGGTTTTTTCTGGTTTGTATCACGTAGTAGTATGGTACCACACTGAAAGAGTCCATTAAACCTGGTTTGGATCAATATTTTAGAGGATAACGCAAGTTAGGTCTGGGATAGGTCTGGGATTTGACCCCATCAGACTCATACTTTCGCACACTTCACATACTCGTTGAACAGATCCTGGGTTCTTTCCTGGTTTGGATAACATAGTAATGTGGTACCACACTGAAACAGTCGATTAAACCTGGTCTTGATAAATATTTTAGAGGATAACGCATGTTAGGTCTGGGTTAGGTCTAGGATTTGCCCTCATCAGGCTCATACTTTCGCATATTTCTCATACTTCATGGCTAGATCCTGGGCTGTTTCTGGATTGTATCACGTAGTAATGTGGAACCACGCTGAAACAGTCAATTAAACCTGGTTTCAATCAATATTTTAGAGGATAACGCATGTTAGGCCTCGGTTAGGTCTGGGATTTTCACTCATCAGACTCATACTTTCGCATTCTTCACATACTGGTTGAACTGATCCTGGGTTTTTTCTGGTTTGGATCACGTAGTAATGTGGGACCACACTGAAACAATTCATTAAACCTGGTTTCGCTCAATATTTTAGAGGATAACGCATGTTAGGTCTAGGTTAGGTCTGGGATTTGCTCTCGTCAGGCTCATTCTTTCGCATATTTCTCATACTTGATGGCTAGATCCTGGGCTTTTTCTGGATTACATCACGTAGTAATGTAGTACCACACTGAAATAGTCAATGAAACCTGGTTTTCATCAATATTTCAGAGGACAACGCAAGTTAGGTCTAGGTAAGGCCTGAGATTTTCACTGATCAGACTCATACTTTCGCATTCTTCACATACTTGTTGAACGGATCCTGGGTTTTTTCTGGTTTGGATCACGTAGTAATGTGGTACCACACTGAAACAGTCGATTAAACCTGGTTTCGATCAATATTTTAGAGGATAACGCAAGTTAAGTCTGGGATTGGTTTGGGATTTGACCTCATCAGGCTCATACTTTCGCACACTTCACATACTCGTTGAACAGATCCTGGGTTATTTTCTGGTTTGGATCACATAGTAATGTGGTACCACACTGAAACAGTCGATTAAACCAGGTTTCGATCAATATTTTTGAGGATAACGCATGTTAGGTCTAGGTTAGGCCTGGGATTTTCACTCATCAGACTCATACTTTCGCATTCTTCACATACTTGTTGAACGGATCCTGGGTTTTTTCTGGTTTGGATCACGTAGTAATGTGGGACCACACTGAAACAGTCAATTAAACCTAGTTTCGATCAATATTTTAGAGAATAATTCATGTTAGGTCTAGGTTAGGTCTGGGATTTGCTCTCATCAGGCTCATACTTTCGCACACTTCACATACTCGATTGACAGATCCTGGGTTATTTTCTGGTTTGGATCACGTAGTAATGTGGGACCACACTGAAACAGTCAATTAAACCTGGTTTCGATCAATATTTTAGAGAATAATTCATGTTATGTCTAGGTTAGGTCTGGGATTTGCTCTCATCAGGCTCATTCTTTCGCATATTACTCATACTTGATGGCTAGATGCTGGGCTTTTTCTGGATTGCATCACGTAGTAATGAAGTACAACACTGAAACAGTCAATTAAACCTGGTTTCCATCATTATCTTAGAGGACAACGCAAGTTAGGTCTGGGATGAGTGGGGCTGACATCGAGGTGAAGCCCCAGATCAGGTATCTGGGGCTGATCCTCGATAGCCACTGGCGTTTCGAGAAGCATTTCCGCTGCCTGGTCCCCCGGTTGGAAAGGATGGTTGCGGCTCTGGGCCGGATCCTGCCCAACCTGGGGGGCCCGGCGGGCCGAGTTCGTCGCCTCTATGTGGCAATGGTCCACTCGGTGGCCCTATACGGGGCCCCCGTCTGGGCGGACGACCTGGCTGCCTCCCGGCGCAGCATGACTATGCTGCGTCGGGTGCAGAGGCGCATGGCGCTAAGGGTCGTCCGCGGGTATCGGACCATGTCACATGAGGCGGCGACGGTTCTAGCGGGGATGCCGCCCATGGACCTGCTCGCGCGGTCGCACGCGGTGATGTACCGGCACCGCGTCGACCGTCGCGCGGGGGTGGGGGCGGTCCCGGGCGGGCAGGAACCTGCTTGGGGCGATTTGAAGCGCCAGGCCCGGCAGTCCGTGTTGCTCGCGTGGCAGGAGCGGCTGGCTCTGCCAACCGCGGGGCACCGGACTGTCGGGGCTGTTCGGCCACTCCTGAAGGAGTGGCTGGACAGAGGCCATGGCAGCCTCACCTACCGGCTGGCACAGGTATTTTCCGGGCATGGCAGCTTCGGAAGATACCTGTGCCGGATAGGGAAGGAGCCGACGGCGCGTTGCTGCCACTGCGACGCTGAGCAGGACACGGCGGATCATACCCTGGAGGTATGCCCCGCGTGGGAGGGGGAGCGCCGTGTCCTGGTCGGCGTCGTCGGGCGGGATGTCTCGCTGCCGGGCGTGGTGCGCGCCATGCTCGACAGCGAGGAGAAGTGGAGGGCCGTGGCCTCCTTCTGCGAGAACGTAATGTTGCAGAAGGAGGCCGCGGGGAGGGAGCGCGAGATTCAGCGGCGCGCTGAAGCTCGCGCTCGTGCGGTGGCCCGAGGTCGTCGCCCCGTCGCGAGGCGTCGCGGGCGGCCGCCTCGGCGTGGCGGATGACCTAGGCTGGGAGGGGGGTCCTGAGGGGACCCTCCTCCCGCCAGGCGGCGCCGGGTCGGACCGGTTGGGGGTAGAAGTGCCACCCCCTACCGGTCCGACGCAAGGGGAGGCACCCTCGGCGGTCTGGTGCGGCCATGAACGCCCGGCCGCCGAGGGGTGGAAACGGGGTCGCGGGCGGTTGCGAGTTGGGGCTCGCAGCCGCCACTAAACGCGGCCCCGGGACGGATAGCGGCGGGATGGAGTGGCCCCGACCCGCCGCTATGAGGCAATGTGTCTACTGGGGGGACCGATTGTCCCCCCGGGGGATGGGCGCGAAAGCGCGGGCACGGGGAGGATACCGGAAGAATGCTTCGAGCGATTCCCGGTATCCTCCCAAAGCGTGCCGAAGGGTCACCGTGGGGTTTTTAGTGGGTAGGTCCCGCGCCTGTCGTTGTACGGGCGCGGGGAATCCCACACACCCCTCCCACCTCTCCCCAAGGAGGTGGGAGGGAGTCTTTCGAAGATTTTCCCCACGACAAAAAAAAAAAAAAAAAAAAAGTTAGGTCTGGGATAGGTCTGGGATTTGCCCTCATCAGGCTCATACTTTCCGCGTTTTTCACATACTTGTTGAACAGATCCTGGGTTTTTTCTGGTTTGGATCACATAGTAATGTGGTACCACACTGAAACAGTCGATTAAACCTGGTTGCGATCAATATTTTAGAGGATAACGCATGTTAGGTCTAGGTTAGCCCTGGGATTTTCACTCATCAGACTCATACTTTCGCATATTTCTCATACTTCATGGCTAGATCCTGGGCTGTTTCTGGATTGTATCACGTAGTAATTTGGTACCACGCTGAAACAGTCAATGAAACCTAGTTTCCATCAATATTTTAGAGGACAACGCAAGTTAGGTCTAGGTAAGGCCTGAGATTTTCACTGATCAGACTCATACTTTCGCATTCTTCACATACTTGTTGAACGGATCCTGGGTTTTTTCTGGTTTTGATCAAGTAGTAATGTGGTACCACACTGAAACATTCAATTAAACCTTGTCTTGATAAATATTTTAGAGAATAACGCATGTTAGGTCTGGGTTAGGTCTAGGATTTGCCCTCATCAGGCTCATACATTCGCATATTTCTCATACTTCATGGCTAGATCCTGGGCTATTTCTGGATTGGATCACGTAGTAATGTGGCTCCACACTGAAACAGTCAATTAAACCTGGTTTTGATCAATATTTTAGAGAATAATTCATGTTAGGTCTAGGTTAGGTCAGGGATTTGACCTCATCAGACTCATACTTTCGCGTTTTTCACATACATGTTGAACAGATCCTGGGTTTTTTCTGGTTTGGATCACGTAGTAGTGTGGTACCACACTGAAACAGTCCATTAAACCTGTGTTGCGATCAATGTTTTAGAGGATAACGCATGTTAGGTCTGGGTTAGGTCTAGTATTTGCCCTCATCAGGCTCATTCTTTCGCATACTTCTCAAACTTGATGGCTAGATCCTGGGCTTTTTCTGGATTGCATCACGTAGTAATGTAGTACCACACTGAAACATACAATTAAACCTGGTCTTGATAAATATTTCAGAGGATAACGCATGTTAGGTCTGGGTTAGGTCTAGGATTTGCAACTCATCAGGCTCATACTTTCGCATATTTCTCATACTTCTTGGCTAGATCCTGGGCTTTTTCTGGATTGCATCACGTAGTAATGAAGTACAACACTGAAACAGTCAATTGAACCTGGTCTCCATCAATATCTTAGAGGACAACGCAAGTTAGGTCTGGGATAGGTCTTGGATTTGCCCTCATCAGGCTCATACTTTCGCATATTTCTCATACTTCATGGCTAGATCCTGGGCTATTTCTGGATTGGATCACGTAGTAAAGTGGTACCACACTGAAACATTCAATGAAACCTGGTCTGGATAAATATTTTAGAGGATAACGCATGTTAGGTCTGGGTTAGGTCTAGGATTTGCCCTCATCAGGCTCATTCTTTCGCATATTTCTCATACTTGATGGCTAGATCCTGGGCTTTTTCTGGATTGCATCACGTAGTAATGTAGTACCACACTGAAACAGTCAATGAAACCTAGTTTCCATCAATATTTTAGAGGACAACGCAAGTTAGGTCTAGGTAAGGCCTGAGATTTTCACTGATCAGACTCATACTTTCGCATTCTTCACATACTTGTTGAACGGATCCTGGGTTTTTTCTGGTTTTGATCACGTAGTAATGTGGTACCACACTGAAACATTCAATTAAACCTTGTCTTGATAAATATTTTAGAGAATAACGCATGTTAGGTCTGGGTTAGGTCTAGGATTTGCCCTCATCAGGCTCATACTTTCGCATGTCTCTCATACTTCATGGCTGGATCCTGGGCTATTTCTGGATTGGATCATGTAGTAATGTGGCACCACACTGAAACAGTCAATTAAACCTGGTTTTGATCAATATTTTAGAGAATAATTCATGTTAGGTCTAGGTTAGGTCAGGGATTTGCTCTCATCAGGCTCATTCTTTCGCATATTTCTCATACTTGATGGCTAGATCCTGGGCTTTTTCTGGATTGCATCACGTAGTAATGAAGTACAACACTGAAACAGTCCATTAAACCTGGTTGCGATCAATATTATAGAGGATAACGCATGTTAGGTCTGGGTTAGGTCTAGTATTTGCCCTCATCAGGCTCATTCTTTCGCATATTTCTCAAACTTGATGGCTAGATCCTGGGCTTTTTCTGGATTGCATCACGTAGTAATGTGGTACCACACTGAAACATTCAATTAAACCTGGTCTTGATAAATATTTTAGAAGATAACGCATGTTAGGTCTGGGTTAGGTCTAGGATTTGCCCTCATCAGGCTCATACTTTCGCATATTTCTCATACTTCATGGCTAGATCCTGGGCTATTTCTGGATTGGATCTCGTAGTAAAGTGGTACCACACTGAAACATTCAATGGAACCTGGTCTGGATAAATATTTTAGAGGATAACGCATGTTAGGTCTGGGTTAGGTCTAGGAATTGCCCTCATCAGGCTTATTCTTTCGCATATGTCTCATACATGATGGCTAGATCCTGGGCTTTTTCTTGATCGCATCACGTAGTAATGAAGTACAACACTGAAACAGTCACTTAAACCTGGTTTCCATCAATATCTTAGAGGACAACGCAAGTTAGGTCTGGGATAGGTCTGAAATTTGCCCTCATCATGCTCATGCTTTCGCGTTTTTCACATACTTGTTGAACAGATCCTGGGTTTTTTCTGGTTTGGATCACGTAGTAATGTGGTACCACGCTGAAACAGTTGATTAGACCCGGTTTCGATCAATATTTTAGAGGATAACGCAAGTTAAGTCTGGGATAGGTCTGGAATTTGACCTCATCAGACTCATACTTTCGCGTTTTTCACATACTTGTTGAACAGATCCTGGGTTTTTTCTGGTTTGGATCACGTAGTAGTGTGGTACCACACTGAAACAGTCCATGAAACCTGGTTGCGGTCAATATTTTAGAGGATAACGCATGTTAGGTCTGGGTTAGCTCTAGGATTTGCCCTCATCAGGCTCATTCTTTCACATATTTCTCAAACTTCATGGCTAGATCCTGGGCTTTTTCTCGATTGCATCACGTAGTAATGTGGTACCACACTGAAACATTCAATTAAACCTGGTCTTGATAAATATTTTAGAGGATAACGCATGTTAGGTCTGGGTTAGGTCTAGGATTTGCTCTCATCAGACTCATACTTTCGCATTCTTCACATACTTGTTGAACGGATCCTGGGTTTTTTCTGGTTTGGATCACGTAGTAATGTGGGACCACACTGAAACAGTCAATTAAACCTGGTTTCGATCAATATTTTAGAGAATAATTCATGTTAGGTCTAGGTTAGGTCTGGGATTTGCTCTTATCAGGCTCATTCTTTCGCATATTTCTCATACTTGATGGCTAGATCCTGGGCTTTTTCTGGATTGCATAACGTAGTAATGAAGTACAACACTGAAACAGTCAATTAAACCTGGTTTTGCATCAATATTTTAGAGGACAACGCAAGTTAGGTCTGGGATAGATCTGGGATTCGCCCTAATCAGGCTCATACTTTCGCGTTTTTCACATACTTTGTAAACAGATCCTGGGCTTTTTCTGGATTGCATCACGTAGTAATGTGGTACCACACTGAAACAGTCGATTAAACCTGGTTTCGATCAATATTTTAGAGGATAACGCATGTTAGGTCTGGAATAGGTCTGGGATTTGACCTCGTCAGACTCATACTTTCGCATTCTTCACATACTTGTTGAACGGATCCTGGGTTTTTTCTGGTTTGGATCACGTAGTAATGTGGGACCACACTGAAACAGTCAGTTAAACCTGGTTTCGATCAATATTTTAGAGAATAATTCATGTTAGGTCTAGGTTAGGTCTGGGATTCGCCTTAATCAGGCTCATACTTTCGCGTTTTTCACATACTTGTTGAACAGATCCTGGGTTATTTTCTGGTTTGGATCACATAGTAATATGGTACCACACTGAAACAGTCGATTAAGCCAGGTTTCGGTCAATATTTTAGAGGATAACGCATGTTAGGTCTGGAATAGGTCTGGGATTTGACCTCGTCAGACTCATACTTTCGCACCCTTCACATACTCGTTGATCAGATCCTGGGTTATTTTCTGGATTGTATCACGTAGTAATGTGGTACCACGTTGAAACAGTCAATTAAACCTGGTTTCGATCAATATTTTGGAGGATAACGCAAGTTAGGTCTGGGATAGGTCTAGGATTTGCCCTCATCAGGCTCTTACTTTCGCATATTTCTCATACTTCATGGCTAGATCCTGGGCTATTTCTGGATTGGATCACGTAGTAAAGTGGTACCACACTGAAACATTCAATGAAACCTGGTCTGGATAAATATTTTAGAGGATAATGCATCTTAGGTCTAGGTTAGGTCTGGGATTTTCACTCATCAGACTCATACTTTCGCATTCTTCACATACTTGTTGAACGGATCCTGGGTTTTTTCTGGTTTGGATCACGTAGTAATGTGGGACCACAATGAAACAATCAATTAAACCTGGTCTTGATAAATATTTTAGAGGATAATTCATGGTAGGTCTAGGTTAGGTCTGGGATTTGCTCTTATCAGGCTCATTCTTTCGCATATTTCTCATACTTGATGGCTAGATCCTGGGCTTTTTCTGGATCGCATCACGTAGTAATGAAGTACAACACTGAAACATTCAATTAAACCTGGTCTTGATAAATATTTTAGAAGATAACGCATGTTAGGTCTGGGTTAGGCCTAGGATTTGCCCTCATCAGGCTCATACTTTCGCATATTTCTCATACTTCATGGCTTGATCCTGGGCTTTTTCTGGATTGCATCACGTAGTAATGTGGTACCACGCTGAAACAGTCAATTAAACCTGGTTTCGATCAATATGTTAGAGGATAACGCAAGTTAGGTATGGGATAGGTCTAGGATTTGCCCTCATCAGGGTCATACTGTCGCAGTTTTAACATACTTGTTGAACGGATCCTGGGTTTTTTCTGGTTTGGTTCACGTAGTAATGTGGTACCACACTGAAACATTCAATTAAACCTGGTCTTGATAAATATTTTAGAGGATAACGCAAGTTAAGTCTGGGATAGATCTGGGATTTGACCTCATCAGACTCATACTTTCGCGTTTTTCACATACTTGTTGAACAGATCCTGGATTTTATCTGGTTTTGATCACGTAGTAGTGTGGTACCACACTGAAACAGTCCATTAAACCTGGTTGCGATCAATATTATAGAGGATAACGCATGTTAGGTCTGGGTTAGGTCTAGTATTTGTCCTCATCAGGCTCATTCTTTCGCATATTTCTCAAACTTGATGGCTAGATCCTGGGCTTTTTCTGGATTGCATCACGTAGTAACGTGGTACCACACTGAAACATTCAATTAAACCTGGTCTTGATAAGTATTTTAGAAGATAACGCATGTTAGGTCTGGGTTAGGTCTAGGATTTGCCCTCATCAGGCTCATACTTTCGCATATTTCTCATACTTCATGGCTAGATCCTGGGCTATTTCTGGATTGGATCTCGTAGTAAAGTGGTACCACACTGAAACATTCAATGGAACCTGGTCTGGATAAATATTTTAGAGGATAACGCATGTTAGGTCTGGGTTAGGTCTAGGAATTGCCCTCATCAGGCTTATTCTTTCGCATATGTCTCATACATGATGGCTAGATCCTGGGCTTTTTCTTGATCGCATCACGTAGTAATGAAGTACAACACTGAAACTGTCACTTAAACCTGGTTTCCATCAATATCTTAGAGGACAACGCAAGTTAGGTCTGGGATAGGTCTGAAATTTGCCCTCATCAGGCTCATACTTTCGCGTTTTTCACATACTTGATGAACAGACCCTGGGTTTTTTCTGGTTTGGATCACGTAGTAATGTGGTACCACGCTGAAACAGTTGATTAGACCCGGTTTCGATCAATATTTTAGAGGATAACGCAAGTTAAGTCTGGGATAGGTCTGGAATTTGACCTCATCAGACTCATACTTTCGCGTTTTTCACATACTTGTTGAACAGATCCTGGGTTTTCTCTGGTTTGGATCACGTAGTAGTGTGGTACCACACTGAAACAGTCCATGAAACCTGGTTGCGGTCAATATTTTAGAGGATAACGCATGTTAGGTCTGGGTTAGCTCTAGGATTTGCCTTCATCAGGCTCATTCTTTCGCATATTTCTCAAACTTCATGGCTAGATCCTGGGCTTTTTCTGGATTGCATCACGTAGTAATGTGGTACCACACAGAAACATTCAATTAAACCTGGTCTTGATAAATATTTTAGAGGATAACGCATGTTAGGTCTGGGTTAGGTCTAGGATTTGCTCTCATCAGACTCATACTTTCGCATTCTTCACATACTTGTTGAACGGATCCTGGGTTTTTTCTGGTTTGGATCACGTAGTAATGTGGGACCACACTGAAACAGTCAATTAAACCTGGTTTCGATCAATATTTTAGAGAATAATTCATGGTAGGTCTAGGTTAGGTCTGGGATTTGCTCTTATCAGGCTCATTCTTTCGCATATTTCTCATACTTGATGGCTAGATCCTGGGCTTTTTCTGGATTGCATAACGTAGTAATGAAGTACAACACTGAAACAGTCAATTAAACCTGGTTTCCATCAATATTTTAGAGGACAACGCAAGTTAGGTCTGGGATAGATCTGGGATTCGCCCTAATCAGGCTCATACTTTCGCGTTTTTCACATACTTGTTGAACAGATCCTGGGTTTTCTCTGGTTTGGATCACGTAGTAGTGTGGTACCACACTGAAACAGTCGATTAAACCTGGTTGCGATCAATATTTTAGAGGATAACGCATGTTAGGTCTGGGTTAGGTCTAGGATTTGCACTCATCAGGCTCATACTTTCGCATATTTCTCATACTTCATGGCTAGATCCTGGGCTTTTTCTGGATTGCATCACGTAGTAATGAAGTACAACACTGAAACAGTCAATTGAACCTGGTCTCCATCAATATCTTAGGGGACAACGCAAGTTAGGTCTGGGATAGGTCTTGGATTTGCCCTCATCAGGCTCATACTTTCGCATATTTCTCATACTTCATGGCGAGATCCTGGGCTATCTCTGGATTGGATCACGTAGTAAAGTGGTACCACACTGAAACATTCAATGAAACCTGGTCTGGATAAATATTTTAGAGGATAACGCATGTTAGGTCTGGGTTAGGTCTAGGATTTGCCCTCATCAGTCTCATTCTTTCGCATATTTCTCATACTTGATGGCTAGATCCTGGGCTTTTTCTGGATTGCATCACGTAGTAATGTGGTACCACTCTGAGACAGTCGATTAAACCAGGTTTCGATGAATATTTTAGAGGATAACGCATGTTAGGTCTGGGTTAGGTCTACGATTTGCCCTCATCAGGCTCATACTTTCGCATATTTCTCATACTTCATGGCTAGATCCTGGGCTGTTTCTGGATTGTATCACGTAGTAAAGTGGTACCACACTGAAACATTCAATGAAACCTGGTCTGGATAAATATTTTAGAGGATAACGCATGTTAGGTCTGGGTTAGGTCTAGGATTTGCTCTCATCAGACTCATACTTTCGCATTCTTCACATACTTGTTGAACGGATCCTGGGTTTTTTCTGGTTTGGATCACGTAGTAATGTGGGACCACACTGAAACAGTCAATTAAACCTGGTTTCGATCAATATTTTAGAGAATAATTCATGGTAGGTCTAGGTTAGGTCTGGGATTTGCCCTCATCAGGCTCATACTTTCGCATATTTCTCATACTTCATGGCTAGATCCTGGGTTTTTTCTGGTTTGGATCACGTAGTAGTGTGGTACCACACTGAAACAGTCCAATAAACCTGGTTGCGATCAATATTTTAGAGGATAACGCATGTTAGGTCTGGGTTAGGTCTAGTATTTGCCCTCATCAGGCTCATTCTTTCGCATATTTCTCAAACTTGATGGCTAGATCCTGGGCTTTTTCTGGATTGCATCACGTAGTAATGTAGTACCACACTGAAACATTCATTTAAACCTGGTCTTGATAAATATTTCAGAGGATAACGCATGTTAGGTCTGGGTTAGGTCTAGGATTTGCACTCATCAGGCTCATACTTTCGCATATTTCTCATACTTCATGGCTAGATCCTGGGCTTTTTCTGGATTGCATCACGTAGTAATGAAGTACAACACTGAAACAGTCAATTGAACCTGGTCTCCATCAATATCTTAGAGGACAACGCAAGTTAGGTCTGGGATAGGTCTTGGATTTGCCCTCATCAGGCTCATACTTTCGCATATTTCTCATACTTCATGGCTAGATCCTGGGCTTTTTCTGGATTGCATCACGTAGTAATGTGGTACCACGCTGAAACAGTCAACTAAACCTGGTTTCGATCAATATTTTGGAGGATAACGCAAGTTAGGTCTGGGTTAGGTCTAGGATTTGCCCTCATCAGTCTCATTCTTTCGCATATTTCTCATACTTGATGGCTAGATCCTGGGCTTTTTCTGGATTGCATCACGTAGTAATGTGGTACCACTCTGAGACAGTCGATTAAACCAGGTTTCGATCAATATTTTAGAGGATAACGCATGTTAGGTCTGGGTTAGGTATACGATTTGCCCTCATCAGGCTCATACTTTCGCATATTTCTCATACTTCATGGCTAGATCCTGGGCTGTTTCTGGATTGTATCACGTAGTAAAGTGGTACCACGCTGAAACAGTCAATTAAACCTGGTTTCCATCAATATCTTAGAGGACAACGCAAGTTAGGTCTGGGATAGGTCTGGGATTTGCCCTCATCAGACTCATACTTTCGCGTTTTTCACATACTTGTTGAACAGATCCTGGGTTTTTTCTGATTTGGATCACGTAGTAATGTGGTACCACGCTGAAACAGTCAATTAAACCTGGTTTCGATCAATATTTTAGAGGATACCGCAAGTTAGGTCTGGGATAGGGCTGGGATTCGCCCTAATCAGGTTCATACTTTCGCGTTTTTCACATACTTGTTGAACTGATTCTGGGTTTTTTCTGGTTTGGATTACGTAGTAATGTGGTACCACACTGAAACAATCAATTAAACCTGGTCTTGATAAATATTTTAGAAGATAACGCATGCTAGGTCTGGGTTAGGTCTGGGATTTGCCCTCATCAGGCTCATACTTTCGCATATTTCTCATACTTCATGGCTAGATCCTGGGCTGTTTCTGGATTGTATCACGTAGTAATGTGGTACCACGCTGAAACAGTCAACTAAACCTGGTTTCGATCAATATTTTGGAGGATAACGCAAGTTAGGTCTGGGATAGGTCTAGGATTTGCCCTCATCAGGCTCTTACTTACGCATATTTCTCATACTTCATGGCTAGATCCTGGGCTATTTCTGGATTGGATCACGTAGTAAAGTGGTACCACACTGAAACATTCAATGAAACCTGGTCTGGATAAATATTTTAGAGGATAACGCATCTTAGGTCTGGGTTAGGTCTAAGATTTGCCCTCATCAGGCTCACAGTTTCGCGTTTTTCACATACTTGTTGAACAGATCCTGGGCTTTTTCTGGTTTGGATCACGAAGTAGTGTGGTACCTCACTGAAACAGTCCATTAAACCTGGTTGCGATCAATATTTTAGAGGATAACGCATGTTAGGTCTAGGTTAGGTCTGGGATTTGCTCTCATCAGGATCATTCTTTCGCATATTTCTCATACTTGATGGCTAGATCCTGGGCTTTTTGTGGATTGCATGACGTAGTAATGT
This sequence comes from Colletes latitarsis, assembly GCF_051014445.1. Lineage (NCBI taxonomy): Eukaryota > Metazoa > Arthropoda > Insecta > Hymenoptera > Colletidae > Colletes > Colletes latitarsis. The sequence continues at coordinate 24,467,516 of NW_027488365.1, read as the reverse complement.
AGTACCACACTGAAACAGTCAATGAAACCTGGTTTCCATCAATATTTTAGAGGACAACGCAAGTTAGGTTTAGGTAAGGCCTGAGATTTTCACTGATCAGACTCATTCTTTCGCATATTTCTCATACATGTTGAACAGATCCTGGGTTTTTTCTGGTTTGGATCACGTAGTAATGTGGTACCACACTGAAACAACCAATTAAACCTGGTCTTGATAAATATTTTAGAGGATAACGCATGTTAGGTCTGGGTTAGGTCTAGGATTTGCCCTCATCAGGCTCATACTTTCGCATATTTCACATACTTCATGGCTAGATCCTGGGCTGTTTCTGGATTGTATCACGTAGTAATGTGGTACCACGCTGAAACAGTCAACTAAACCTGGTTTCGATCAATACCTTGGAGGATAACGCAAGTTAGGTCTGGGATAGGTCTAAGATTTGCCCTCATCAGGCTCCTACTTTCGCATATTTCTCATACTTCATGGCTAGATCCTGGGCTATTTCTGGATTGGATCACGTACTAAAGCGGTACCACACTGAAACATTCAATGAAACCTGGTCTTGATAAATATTTTTGAGGATAACGCATGTTAGGTCTGGGATAGGTCTGTGATTTGCCCTCATCAGGCTCATACTTTCGCACACTTGACATAATCGTTGATCAGATGCTGGGTTTTTTTCTGGTTTAGATCAGGTAGTAATGTGGTACCACACTGAAACAGTCGATTAAACCTGGTTTCGATCAATATTATTGAGGACAACGCAAGTTAGGTTTAGGTAAGGCCTGAGATTTTCACACATCAGACTCATACTTCCGCATTCTTCACATACTTGTTGAACAGATCCTGGGTTTTTTCTGGTTTGGATCACGTAGTAATGAGGTACCACACTGAAACATTCTATTAAACCTGGTCTTGATAAATATTTTAGAGAATAACGCATGTTAGGTCTGGGTTAGGTCTAGGATTTGCCCTCATCAGGCTCATACTTTCGCATATTTCTCATACTTTATGGCTAGATCCTGGGCTATTTCTGGATTGGATCACGTACTAAAGCGGTACCACACTGAAACATTCAATGAAACCTGGTCTGGATAAATATTTTAGAGGATAACGCATATTAGGTCAAGGTTAGGTCTAAGATTTGCCCTCATCAGGCTCAGAGTTTCGCGTTTTTCACATACTTGTTGAACAGAACCTGGGTTGCTTCTGGTTTGGATCACGTAGTAATGTGGTACCACACTGAAACATTCAATTAAACCTGGTCTTGATAAATATTTTTGAGGATAACGCATGTTAGGTCTGGGATAGGTCTGTGATTTGCCCTCATCAGGCTCATACTTTCCCAGTTTTAACATGCATGTTGACCTGATCGAGGGTTTTTTCTGCTTTGGATCGCGTAGTAAAGTGGTACCACAATAAAACAGTCAATTAAACCTGGTTTCGATCAATATTTTAGAGGATATCGCAAGTTAGGTCTGGGATAGGTCTGGGATTTTCCCTCATCAGACTCATACTTTCGCACACTTGACATAATCGTTGATCAGATGCTGGGTTTTTTTCTGGTTTGGATCAGGTAGTAATGTGGTACCACACTGAAACAGTCGATTAAACCTGGTTTCGATCAATATTATTGAGGATAACGCATGTTAGGTCTAGGTTAGGCCTGGGATTTTCACTCATCAGTCTCATACTTTCGCATTCTTCACATACTTGTTGAACGGATCCTGGGTTTTTTCTGGTTTGGATCACGTAGTAATGTGGTACCACACTGATACAGTCGATTAAACCAGGTTTCGATCAATATTTTTGAGGATAACGCATAGTAGGTAGGGTTAGGTCTTGGATTTGCTCTCGTCAGGCTCATACTTCCGCATGTTTCTCATACTTCAAGGCTAGATCCTGGGCTATTTCTGGATTGGACCACGTAGTAATGTGGTACCACACTGAAACAGTCAATGAAACCTGGTTTCGATCAATATTTTAGAGGATAACGCAAGTTAGGTCTGGGATAGGTCTGGGATTCGCCCTAATCAGGCTCATACTTTCGCGTGTTTCACATACTTGTTGTACTGATCCTGGGTTTTTTCTGGTTTGGATCACGTAGTAATGTGGTACCACACTGAAACAGTCGATTAAACCTTGTTTCGATCAATATGTTAGAGGATAACGCAAGTTAGGTCTGGGATAGGTCTGGGATTTGATCTCATCAGACTCATACTTTCGCACCCTTCACATACTCGTTGAGCAGATCCTGGGTTATTTTCTGGTTTGGATCACATAGTAATGTGGTACCACACTGAAACAGTCGATTAAACCAGGTGTCGATCAATATTTTTGAGTATAACGCGTGTTAGGTCTAGGTTAGGCCTGGGATTTTCACTCATCAGACTGATACTTTCGCATTCTTCACATACTTGTTGAACGGATCCTGGGTTTTTTCTGGTTTGGATCACGTAGTAGAGTGGTACCACAATAAAACAGTCAATTAAACCTGGTTTCGATCAATATTTTAGAGGATAACGCAAGTTAGGTCTGGGATAGGTCTGGGATTCGCCCTAATCAGGCTCATACTTTCGCGTGTTTCACATACTTGTTGTACTGATCCTGGGTTTTTTCTGGTTTGGATCACGTAGTAATGTGGTACCACACTGAAACAGTCGATTAAACCTTGTTTCGATCAATATGTTAGAGGATAACGCAAGTTAGGTCTGGGATAGGTCTGGGATTTGATCTCATCAGACTCATACTTTCGCACCCTTCACATACTCGTTGAGCAGATCCTGGGTTATTTTCTGGTTTGGATCACATAGTAATGTGGTACCACACTGAAACAGTCGATTAAACCAGGTGTCGATCAATATTTTTGAGTATAACGCGTGTTAGGTCTAGGTTAGGCCTGGGATTTTCACTCATCAGACTGATACTTTCGCATTCTTCACATACTTGTTGAACGGATCCTGGGTTTTTTCTGGTTTGGATCACGTAGTAGAGTGGTACCACAATAAAACAGTCAATTAAACCTGGTTTCGATCAATATTTTAGAGGATATCGCAAGTTAGGTCTGGGATAGGTCTGGGATTTGCCCTCATCGGACTCATACTTTCGCACACTTGACATACTCGTTGATCAGATCCTGGGTTTTTTCTGGTTTGGATCACGTAGTAATGTGGTACCACACTGAAACAGTCGATTAAACCTGGTTTCGATCAATATTATTGAGGATAACGCATGTTAGGTCTAGGTTAGGCCTGAGATTTTCACTCATCAGACTCATACTTTCGCATTCTTCACACACTTGATGAACGGATCCTGGGTTTTTTCAGGTTTGGATCACGTAGTAATGTGGGACCACAGTGAAACAGTCCATTAAACCTGGTTTGGATCAATATTTTAGAGGATAGCGTATGTTAGGTCTAGGTTAGGTCTGGGATTTTCACTAATCAGACTCATACTTACGCATTCTTCACATACTTGTTGAACGGATCCTGGGTTTTTTCTGGTTTGGATCACGTAGTAATGTGGTACCACACTGAAACAGTCGATTAAACCTGGTTTCGATCAATATTTTAGAGGATAACGCATGTTAGGTCTGGGATAGGTCTGGGATTAGCCCTCATCAGACTCATACTTTCGCACACTTCACATACTCGTTGACAAGATCCTGGGTTTTTTTCTGGTTTGGATCACGTAGTAATGTGGTACCACACTGAAACAGTCAATGAAACCTGGTTTCGATCAATATTTTCGAGAATAATTCATGTTAGGTCTAGGTTAGGTCTGGGATTTACTCCCATCAGGCTCATTCTTTCGCATATTACTCATACTTGATGGCTAGATCCTGGGCTCTTTCTGGATTGGATCACGTAGTAATGTGGGACCACACTGAAACAGTCAATGAAACCTGGTTTCGATCAATATTTTAGAGAATAATTCATGTTAGGTCTAGGTTAGGTCTGGGATTTACTCCCATCAGGCTCATTCTTTCGCATATTACTCATACTTGATGGCTAGATCCTGGGCTCTTTCTGGATTGGATCACGTAGTAATGTGGGACCACACTGAAACAGTGAATTAAACCTGGTTTCCATCAATATCTTAGGGGACAACGCAAGTTAGGTCTGGGATAGGTCTGGGATTTGCCCTCATCAGGCTCATACTTTCGCGTTTTTCACATACTTGTTGAACAGATCCTGGGTTTTTTCTGGTTTGGATCACGTAGTAGTGTGGTACCACACTGAAACAGTCCATTAAACCTGGTTTGGATCAATATTTTAGAGGATAGCGTATGTTAGGTCTAGGTTAGGTCTGGGATTTTCACTAATCAGACTCATACTTACGCATTCTTCACATACTTGTTGAACGGATCCTGGGTTTTTTCTGGTTTGGATCACGTAGTAATGTGGTACCACACTGAAACAGTCGATTAAACCTGGTTTCGATCAATATTTTAGAGGATAACGCATGTTAGGTCTGGGATAGGTCTGGGATTAGCCCTCATCAGACTCATACTTTCGCACACTTCACATACTCGTTGACAAGATCCTGGGTTTTTTTCTGGTTTGGATCACGTAGTAATGTGGTACCACACTGAAACAGTCGATTAAACCTGGTTTCGATCAATATTTTTGAGGATAACGCATGTTAGGTCTGGGATAGGTCTGGGATTTGCCCTCATCAGGCTCATACTTTCCCAGTTTTAACATGCATGTTGACCTGATCGAGGGTTTTTTCTGCTTTGGATCACGTAGTAAAGTGGTACCACAATAAAACATTCAATTAAACCTGGTTTCGATCAATATTTTAGAGGACATCGCAAGTTAGGTCTGGGATAGGTCTGGGATTTGCCCTCATCAGACTCATACTTACGCACACTTGACATACTCGTTGATCAGATCCTGGGTTTTTTTCTGGTTTGGATCACGTAGTAATGTGGTACCACACTGAAACAGTCGATTAAACCTGGTTTCGATCAATATCATTGAGGATAACGCATGTTAGGTCTAGGTTAGGCCTGGGATTTTCACTCATCAGACTCATACTTTCGCATTCTTCACATACTTCTTGAACGGATCCTGGGTTTTTTCTGGTTTGGATCACGTAGTAATGTGGGACCACACTGAAACAGTCAATTAAACCTGGTTTCGACCAATATTTTAGAGAATAGTTCATGTTAGGTCTAGGTTAGGTCTGGGATTTGCTCTCATCAGGCTCATTCTTTCGCATATTTCTCATACTTGATGGCTAGATCCTGGGCTTTTTCTGGAGTGCATCACGTAGTAATGAAGTACAACACTGAAACAGTCCATTAAACCTGGTTTCGACCAATATTTTAGAGAATAATTCATGTTAGGTCTAGGTTAGGTCTGGGATTTGCTCTCATCAGGCTCATTCTTTCGCATATTTCTCATACTTGATGGCTAGATCCTGGGCTTTTTCTGGAGTGCATCACGTAGTAATGAAGTACGATACTGAAACAGTCAATTAAACCTGGTTTCCATCAATATCTTAGAGGACAACGCAAGTTAGGTCTGGCATAGGTCTGGGATTCGCCCTCATCAGGCTCATACTTTGGCGTTTTTCACATACTTGTTGAACAGATCCTGAGTTTTTTCTGGTTTGTATCACGTAGTAGTGTGGTACCACACTGAAACAGTCAATTAAACCTGGTTTCCATCAATATTTTAGAGGATAACGCAAGTTAGGTCTGGCATTGGTCTGGGATTCCCCCTCATCAGGCTCATACTTTCGCGTTTTTCACATACATGTTGAACAGATCCTTGGTTTTTTCTGGTTTGTATCACGTAGTAGTGTGGTACCACACTGAAACAGTCCATTAAACCTGGTTTGGATCAATATTTTAGAGGATAACGCATGTTAGGTCTAGGTTAGCCCTGGGATTTTCACTCATCGGACTCATACTTTCGCATTCTTCTCATACTTGTTGAACTGGTCCTGGGGTTTTTTTCTGGTTTGGATCACGTAGTAATGTGGGACCACACTGAAACAATCAATTAAACCTGGTCTTGATAAATATGTTAGAGGATAACGCATGTTAGGTCAAGGTTAGGTCTAAGATTTGCCCTCATCAGGCTCACAGTTACGCGTTTTTCAGATACTTGTTGAACAGATCCTGGGTTTTTTCTGGTTTGGATCACGAAGTAGTGTGGTACCACACTGACACAGTCCATTAAACCTTGTTTCGCTCAATATTTTAGAGGATAACGCATGTTAGGTCTGGGATAGGTCTGGGATTTGCCCTCATCAGACTCATACTTTCGCACACTTCACATACTCGTTGAACAGATCCTGGGTTATTTTCAGGTTTGGATCACATAGTAATGTGGTACCACACCGAAACAGCCGATTAAACCAGGTTTCGATGAATATTTTTGAGGATAACGCATGTTAGGTCTAGGTTAGGCCTGGGATTTTCACTCATCAGACTTATACTTTCGCATTCTTCACATACTTGTTGAACGGATCCTGGGTTTTTTCTGGTTTGGATCACGTTGTAATGTGGGACCACACTGAAACAATCAATTAAACCTGGTCTTGATAAATATTTTAGAGGATAACGCATGTTAGGTTTGGGTTAGGTTTAGGATTTGCCCTCAGCAGGCTCATACTTTCGCATATCTCACATACTTCATGGCTAGATCCTGGGCTGTTTCTGGATTGTATCACGTAGTAATGTGGTACCACGCTGAAACAGTCAATTAAACCTGGTTTCGATCAATATTTTAGAGAATAATTCATGTTAGGTCTAGGTTAGGTCTGGGATTTGCTCTCATCAAGCTCGTTCTTTCGCATATTTCTCATACTTGATGGCTAGATTCTGGGCTTTTTCTGGATTGCATCACGCAGTAATGTGGTACCACGCTGAAACAGTCAATTAAACCTGGTTTCGATCAATATTTTAGAGGATAACGCATGTTAGGTCTGGGATAGGTCTGGGATTAGCCCTCATCAGACTCATACTTTCGCACACTTCACATACTCGTTGACAAGATCCTGGGTTTTTTTCTGGTTTGCATCACGTAGTAATGTGGTACCACACTGAAACAGTCGATTAAACCTGGTTTCGATCAATATTTTTGAGGATAACGCATGTTAGGTCTGGGATAGGTCTGGGATTTGCCCTCATCAGGCTCATACTATCCCAGTTTTAACATGCATGTTGACCTGATCGAGGGTTTTTTCTGCTTTGGATCACGTAGTAAAGTGGTACCACAATAAAACATTCAATTAAACCTGGTTTCGATCAATATTTTAGAGGATATCGCAAGTTAGGTCTGGGATAGGTCTGGGATTTGCCCTCATCAGGCTCATACTTTCGCACACTTCACATACTCGTTGAACAGATCCTGGGTTACTTTCTGGTTTGGATCATATAGTAATGTGGTACCACACTGAAACAGTCGATTAAACCAGGTTTCGCTCAATATTTTAGAGGATAACGCATGTTAGGTCTGGGTCAGGCCTGGGATTTTCACTCATCAGACTCATACTTTCGCATTCTTCACATACTTGTTGAACGGATCCTGGGTTTTTTCTGGTTTGGATCACGTAGAAATGTGGGACCACAATGAAACAATCAATTAAACCTGGTCTTGATAAATATTTTAGAGGATAACGCATGTTAGGTTTGGGTTAGGTCTAGGATTTGCCCTCGTCAGGCTCATACTTTCGCATATTTCTCATACTTCATGGCTAGAACCTGGGCTATTTCAGGATTGGATCACGTAGTAATGTGGTACCACACTGAAACAGTCAATTAAACCTGGTTTCGATCAATATTTTAGAGAATAATTCATGATAGGTCTAGGTTAGGTCTGGGATTTGCTCTCATCAGACTCATACTTTCGCATTCTTCACATACTTGTTGAACGGATCCTGGGTTTTTTCTGGTTTTGATCACGTAGTAATGTGGTACCACACAGAAACATTCAATTAAACCTTGTCTTGATAAATATTTTAGAGAATAACGCATGTTAGGTCTAGGTTAGGTCTGGGATTTGCTCTCATCAAGCTCGTTCTTTCGCATATTTCTCATACTTGATGGCTAGATTCTGGGCTTTTTCTGGATTGCATCACGCAGTAATGTGGTACCACGCTGAAACAGTCAATTAAACCTGGTTTCGATCAATATTTTAGAGGATAACGCATGTTAGGTCTGGGATAGGTCTGGGATTAGCCCTCATCAGACTCATACTTTCGCACACTTCACATACTCGTTGACAAGATCCTGGGTTTTTTTCTGGTTTGCATCACGTAGTAATGTGGTACCACACTGAAACAGTCGATTAAACCTGGTTTCGATCAATATTTTTGAGGATAACGCATGTTAGGTCTGGGATAGGTCTGGGATTTGCCCTCATCAGGCTCATACTATCCCAGTTTTAACATGCATGTTGACCTGATCGAGGGTTTTTTCTGCTTTGGATCACGTAGTAAAGTGGTACCACAATAAAACATTCAATTAAACCTGGTTTCGATCAATATTTTAGAGGATATCGCAAGTTAGGTCTGGGATAGGTCTGGGATTTGCCCTCATCAGGCTCATACTTTCGCACACTTCACATACTCGTTGAACAGATCCTGGGTTACTTTCTGGTTTGGATCATATAGTAATGTGGTACCACACTGAAACAGTCGATTAAACCAGGTTTCGCTCAATATTTTAGAGGATAACGCATGTTAGGTCTGGGTCAGGCCTGGGATTTTCACTCATCAGACTCATACTTTCGCATTCTTCACATACTTGTTGAACGGATCCTGGGTTTTTTCTGGTTTGGATCACGTAGTAATGTGGGTCCACACTGAGACAATCAATTAAACCTGGTTTCGATCAATAGTTTAGAGAATAATTCATGTTAGGTCTAGGTTAGGTCTGGGATTTACTCTCATCAGGCTCATTCTTTCGCATATTTCTCATACTTGATGGCTAGATCCTGGGCTTTTTCTGGAGTGCATCACGTAGTAATGAAGTACAACACTGAAACAGTCAATTAAACCTGGTTTCCATCAATATTTTAGAGGACAACGCAAGTTAGGTCTGGCATAGGTCTGGGATTCGCCCTCATCAGGTTCATACTTTCGCGTTTTTCACATAATTGTTGAACAGATCCTGGGGTTTTTCTGGTTTGGATCCCGTAGTAGTGTGGTACCACACTGAAACAGTCCATTAAACCTGGTTTCGCTCAATATTTTAGAGGATAACGCATGTTAGGTCTAGGTCAGGCCTGGGATTTTCACTCATCAGACTCATACTTTCGCATTCTTCACATACTTGTTGAACGGATCCTGGGTTTTTTCTGGTTTGGATCACGTAGTAATGTGGGTCCACACTGAGACAGTCCATTAAACCTGGTTTCGATCAATATTTTAGAGAATAATTCATGTTAGGTCTAGGTTAGGTCTGGGATTTGCTCTCATCAGGCACATTCTTTCGCATATTTCTCATACTTCATGGCTAGATCCTGGGCTTTTTCTGGATTGCATCACGTTGTAATGTGGGACCACACTGAAACAATCAATTAAACCTGGTCTTGATAAATATTTTAGAGGATAACGCATGTTAGGTTTGGGTTAGGTCTAGGATTTGCCCTCAGCAGGCTCATACTTTCGCATATCTCTCATACTTCATGGCTAGATCCTGGGCTGTTTCTGGATTGTATCTCGTAGTAATGTGGTTCCACGCTGAAACAGTCAATTAAACCTGGTTTCGATCAATATTTTAGAGAATAATTCATATTAGGTCTAGGTTAGGTCTGGGATTTGCTCTCATCAGGCTCGTTCTTTCGCATATTTCTCATACTTGATGGCTGGATCCTGGGCTTTTTCTGGATTGCATCACGGAGTAATGAAGTACAACACTGAAACAGTCAATTAAACCTGGTTTCCATCAATATCTTAGAGGACAACGCAAGTTAGGTCTGGGATAGGTCTGGGATTTGCCCTCATCAGGCTCATACTTTCGCGTTTTTCACATACTTGTTGAACAGATCCTGGGTTTTTTCTGGTTTGGATCACGTAGTAGCGTGGTACCACACTGAAACAGTCCATCAAACCTGGTTTGGATCAACATTTTAGAGGATAACGCATGTTAGGTCTAGGTTAGGTCTGGGATTTTCACTCATCAGACTCATACTTTCGCTCACTTCACATACTCGTTGAACAGATCCTGGGTTACATTCTGGTTTGGATCATATAGTAATGTGGTACCACACTGAAACAGTCGATTAAACCAGGTTTCGATCAATATTTTTGAGGATAACGCATGTTGGGTCTAGGTTAGGCCTGGGATTTTCACTCATCAGACTCATACTTTCGCATTCTTCACATACTTGTTGAACGGATCCTGGGTTTTTTCTGGTTTGGATCACGTTGTAATGTGGGTCCACACTGAAACAGTCAATTAAACCTGGTTTCGACCAATATTTTAGAGAATAATTCGTGTTAGGTCTAGGTTAGGTCTGGGATTTGCTCTCATCAGGCTCATTCTTTCGCATATTTCTCATACTTGATGGCTAGATCCTGGGCTTTTTCTGGATTGCATCACGTAGTAATGTGGTACCACACTGAAACAGTCCATTAAACCTGGTTTCGCTCAATATTTTTGAGGATAACGCATGTTAGGTCAAGGTTAGGTCTAAGATTTGCCCTCATCAGACTCACAGTTTCGCACCCTTCACATACTCGTTGATCAGATCCTGGGTTTTTTCTGGTTTACATCACGTAGTAATGTGGGACCACACTGAAACAGTCAATTAAATCTGGTTTCGATCAATATTTTAGAGAATAATTCATGTTGGGTCTAGGTTAGGCCTGGGATTTTCACTCATCAGACTCATACATTCGCATTCTTCACATACTTGTTGAACGGATCCTGGGTTTTTTCAGGTTTGGATCACGTAGTAATGTGGGACCACACTGAAACAATCAATTAAACCTGGTCTTGATAAATATTTTGGAGGATAACTCATGTTAGGTCTGGGTTAGGTCTAGGATTTGCCCTCATCAGGCTCATACTTTCGCATATTTCTCATACTTCATGGCTAGATCCTGGGCTGTTTCTGGATTGTATCACGTAGTAATGTGGTACCACGCTGAAACAGTCAATTAAACCTGGTTTCGATCAATATTTTGGAGGATAACGCAAGTTAGGTCTGGGATAGGTCTAGGATTTGCCCTCATCAGGCTCTTACTTTCGCATATTTCTCATACTTCATGGCTTGAGCCTGGGCTATTTCTGGATTGGATCACGTAGTAAAGTGGTACCACACTGAAACATTCAATGAAACCTGGTCTGGATAAATATCTTAGAGGATAATGCATCTTAGGTCTAGGTTAGGTCTGGGATTTTCACTCATCAGACTCATACTTTCGCATTCTTCACATACTTGTTGAACGGATCCTGGGTTTTTTCTGGTTTGGATCACGTAGAAATGTGGGACCACAATGAAACAATCAATTAAACCTGGTCTTGATAAATATTTTAGAGGATAACGCATGTTAGGTTTGGGTTAGGTCTAGGATTTGCCCTCGTCAGGCTCATACTTTCGCATATTTCTCATACTTCATGGCTAGAACCTGGGCTATTTCAGGATTGGATCACGTAGTAATGTGGTACCACACTGAAACAGTCAATTAAACCTGGTTTCGATCAATATTTTAGAGGATAATTCATGATAGGTCTAGGTTAGGTCTGGGATTTGCTCTCATCAGACTCATACTTTCGCATTCTTCACATACTTGTTGAACGGATCCTGGGTTTTTTCTGGTTTTGATCACGTAGTAATGTGGTACCACACAGAAACATTCAATTAAACCTTGTCTTGATAAATATTTTAGAGAATAACGCATGTTAGGTCTGGGTTAGGTCTAGGATTTGCCCTCATCAGGCTCATACTTTCGCGTATCTCTCATACTTCATGGCTAGATCCTGGGCCATTTCTGGATTGGATCATGTAGTAATGTGGCACCACACTGAAACAGTCAATTAAACCTGCTTTTAATCAATATTTTAGAGAATAATTCATGTTAGGTCTAGGTTAGGTCAGGGATTTACTCTCATCAGGCTCATTCTTTCACATATTTCTCATACTTGATGGCTAGATCCTGGGCTTTTTCTGGATTGCATCACGTAGTAATGAAGTACAACACTGAAACAGTCAATTAAACTTGGTTTCCATCAATATTTTAGAGGACAACGCATGTTAGGTCTAGGTTAGGCCTGGGATTTGCCCTCATCAGGGTCATACTGTCGCAGTTTTAACATACTTGTTCAACGGATCCTGGGTTTTTTCTGGTTTGGTTCAGGTAGTAATGTGGTACCACACTGAAACATTCAATTAAACCTGGTCTTGATAAATATTTTAGAGGATAACGCATGTTAGGTTTGGGTTAGGTCTAGGATTTGCCCTCATCAGGCTCATACTTTCGCATATTTCTCATACTTCATGGCTAGATCCTGGGTTTTTTCTGGTTTGGCTCACGTAGTAATGTGGTACCACACTGAAACAGTCCATTAAACCTGGTTGCGATCAATATTTTAGAGGATAACGCATGTTAGGTCTGGGTTAGGTCTAGTATTTGCCCTCATCAGGCTCATTCTTTCGCATATTTCTCAAACTTGATGGCTAGATCCTGGGCTTTTTCTGGATTGCATCACGTAGTAATGTAGTACCACACTGAAACATTCATTTAAACCTGGTCTTGATAAATATTTCAGAGGATAACGCATGTTAGGTCTGGGTTAGGTCTAGGATTTGCACTCGTCAGGCTCATACTTTCGCATATTTCTCATACTTCATGGCTAGATCCTGGGCTTTTTCTGGATTGCATCACGTAGTAATGAAGTACAACACTGAAACAGTCAATTGAACCTGGTCTCCATCAATATCTTAGAGGACAACGCAAGTTAGGTCTGGGATAGGTCTTGGATTTGCCCTCATCAGGCTCATACTTTCGCATATTTCTCATACTTCATGGCGAGATCCTGGGCTATTTCTGGATTGGATCACGTAGTAAAGTGGTACCACACTGAAACATTCAATGAAACCTGGTCTGGATAAATATTTTAGAGGATAACGCATGTTAGGTCTGGGTTAGGTCTAGGATTTGCCCTCATCAGGCTCATTCTTTCGCATATTTCTCATACTTGATGGCTAGATCCTGGGCTTTTTCTGGATTGCATCACGTAGTAATGTGGTACCACTCTGAGACAGTCGATTAAACCAGGTTTCGATCAATATTTTAGAGGATAACGCATGTTAGGTCTGGGTTAGGTCTACGATTTGCCCTCATCAGGCTCATACTTTCGCATATTTCTCATACTTCATGGCTAGATCCTGGGCTGTTTCTGGATTGTATCACGTAGTAAAGTGGTACCACACTGAAACAGTCAATTAAACCTGGTTTCCATCAATATCTTAGAGGACAACGCAAGTTAGGTCTGGGATAGGTCTGGGATTTGCCCTCATCAGACTCATACTTTCGCGTTTTTCACATACTTGTTGAACAGATCCTGGGTTTTTTCTGATTTGGATCACGTAGAAATGTGGTACCACACTGAAACAACCAATTAAACCTGGTCTTGATAAATATTTTAGAGGATAACGCATGTTAGGTCTGGGTTAGGTCTAGGATTTGCCCTCATCAGGCTCATACTTTCGCATATTTCACATACTTCATGGCTAGATCCTGGGCTGTTCCTGGATTGTATCACGTAGTAATGTGGTACCACGCTGAAACAATCAATTAAACCTGGTCTTGATAAATATTTTAGAAGATAACGCATGTTAGGTCTGGGTTAGGTCTGGGATTTGCCCTCATCAGGCTCATACTTTCGCATATTTCTCATACTTCATGGCTAGATCCTGGGCTGTTTCTGGATTGTATCACGTAGTAATGTGGTACCACGCTGAAACAGTCAACTAAATCTGGTTTCGATCAATATTTTGGAGGATAACGCAAGTTAGGTCTGGGATAGGTCTAGGATTTGCCCTCATCAGGCTCTTACTTTCGCATATTTCTCATACTTCATGTCTAGATCCTGGGCTATTTCTGGATTGGATCACGTAGTAAAGTGGTACCACACTGAAACGTTCAATGAAACCTGGTCTGGATAAATATTTTAGAGGATAACGCATATTAGGTCTGGGTTAGGTCTAAGATTTGCCCTCATCAGGCTCACAGTTTCGCGTTTTTCACATACTTGTTGAACAGATCCTGGGTTTTTTCTGGTTTGGATCACGAAGTAGTGTGGTACCACACTGAAACAGTCCATTAAACCTGGTTGCGATCAATATTTTAGAGGATAACGCATGTTAGGTCTAGGTTAGGTCTGGGATTTGCTCTCATCAGGATCATTCTTTCGCATATTTCTCATACTTGATGGCTAGATCCTGGGCTTTTTGTGGATTGCATTACGTAGTAATGTAGTACCACACTGAAACAGTCAATGAAACCTGGTTTCCATCAATATTTTAGAGGACAACGCAAGTTAGGTTTAGGTAAGGCCTGAGATTTTCACTGATCAGACTCATTCTTTCACATATTTCTCATACATGTTGAACAGATCCTGGGTTTTTTCTGGTTTGGATCACGTAGTAATGTGGTACCACACGGAAACAACCAATTAAACCTGGTCTTGATAAATATTTTAGAGGATAACGCATGTTAGGTCTGGGTTAGGTCTAGGATTTGCCCTCATCAGGCTCATACTTTCGCATATTTCACATACTTCATGGCTAGATCCTGGGCTGTTCCTGGATTGTATCACGTAGTAATGTGGTACCACGCTGAAACAGTCAACTAAACCTGGTTTCGATCAATACTTTGGAGGATAACGCAAGTTAGGTCTGGGATAGGTCTAAGATTTGCCCTCATCAGGCTCCTACTTTCGCATATTTCTCATACTTCATGGCTAGATCCTGGGCTATTTCTGGATTGGATCACGTAGTAAAGTGGTACCACACTGAAACATTCAATGAAACCTGGTCTGGATAAATATTTTAGAGGATAACGCATCTTAGGTCTGGGTTAGATCTAAGATTTGCCCTCATCAGGCTCACAGTTTCGTGTTTTTCACATACTTGTTGAACAGATCCTGGGTTTTTTCAGGTTTGGATCACGATGTAGTGTGGTACCACACTGGAACAGTCCATTAAACCTGGTTTCGCTCAATATTTTAGAGGATAACGCATGTTAGGTCTAGGTTAAGTCTAGGATTTGCTCTCATCAGGCTCATTCTTTCGCATATTTCTCATACTTGATGGCTAGATCCTGGGCTTTTTCTGGATTGCATCACGTAGTAATGTAGTACCACACTGAAACAGTTTATGAAACCTGGTTTTCATCAATATTTTAGAGGACAACGCAAGTTAGGTTTAGGTAAGGCCTGAGATTTTCACACATCAGACTCATACTTCCGCATTCTTCACATACTTGTTGAACAGATCCTGGGTTTTTTCTGGTTTGGATCACGTAGTAATGAGGTACCACACTGAAACATTCAATTAAACCTGGTCTTGATAAATATTTTAGAGAATAACGCATGTTAGGTCTGGGATAGGTCTGTGATTTGCCCTCATCAGGCTCATACTTTCCCAGTTTTAACATGCATGTTGACCTGATCGAGGGTTTTTTCTGCTTTGGATCACGTAGTAATGTGGTACCACACTGAAACAGTCGATTAAACCAGGTTTCGATCAATATTTTTGAGGATAGCGCATGTTAGGTCTGGGTTAGGTCTAGGATTTGCCCTCATCAGGCTCATACTTTCGCATATTTCTCATACTTTATGGCTAGATCCTGGGCTATTTCTGGATTGGATCACGTACTAAAGCGGTACCACACTGAAACATTCAATGAAACCTGGTCTGGACAAATATTTTAGAGGATAACGCATATTAGGTCAAGGTTAGGTCTAAGATTTGCCCTCATCAGGCTCAGAGTTTCGCGTTTTTCACATACTTGTTGAACAGAACCTGGGTTGCTTCTGGTTTGGATCACGTAGTAATGTGGTACCACGCTGAAACAGTCAACTAAACCTGGTTTCGATCAATACTTTGGAGGATAACGCAAGTTAGGTCTGGGATAGGTCTAAGATTTGCCCTCATCAGGCTCCTACTTTCGCATATTTCTCATACTTCAAGGCTAGATCCTGGGCTATTTCTGGATTGGACCACGTAGTAATGTGGTACCACACTGAAACAGTCAATGAAACCTGGATTCGATCAATATTTTAGAGGATAACGCAAGTTAGGTCTGGGATAGGTCTGGGATTCGCCCTAATCAGGCCCATACTTTCGCGTGTTTCACATACTTGTTGTACTGATCCTGGGTTTTTTCTGGTTTGGATCACGTAGTAATGTGGTACCACACTGAAACAGTCGATTAAACCTGGTTTCGATCAATATATTAGAGGATAACGCAAGTTAGGTCTGGGATAGGTCTGGGATTTGATCTCATCAGACTCATACTTTCGCACCCTTCACATACTCGTTGATCAGATCCTGGGTTATTTTCTGGTTTGGATCACATAGTAATGTGGTACCACACTGAAACAGTCGATTAAACCAGCTGTCGATCAATATTTTTGAGGATAACGCATGTTAGGTCTAGGTTAGGCCTGGGATTTTCACTCATCAGACTGATACTTTCGCATTCTTCACATACTTGTTGAACGGATCCTGGGTTTTTTCTGGTTTGGATCACGTAGTAGAGTGGTACCACAATAAAACAGTCAATTAAACCTGGTTTCGATCAATATTTTAGAGGATATCGCAAGTTAGGTCTGGGATAGGTCTGGGATTTGCCCTCATCGGACTCATACTTTCGCACACTTGACATACTCGTTGATCAGATCCTGGGTTTTTTCTGGTTTGGATCACGTAGTAATGTGGGACCACACTGAAACAGTCCATTAAACCTGGTTTGGATCAATATTTTAGAGGATAGCGTATGTTAGGTCTAGGTTAGGTCTGGGATTTTCACTAATCAGACTCATACTTACGCATTCTTCACATACTTGTTGAACGGATCCTGGGTTTTTTCTGGTTTGGATCACGTAGTAATGTGGTACCACACTGAAACAGTCGATTAAACCTGGTTTCGATCAATATTTTAGAGGATAACGCATGTTAGGTCTGGGTTAGGTCTGGGATTTTCACTAATCAGACTCATACTTACGCATTCTTCACATACTTGTTGAACGGATCCTGGGTTTTTTCTGGTTTTGATCACGTAGTAATGTGGTACCACACAGAAACATTCAATTAAACCTTGTCTTGATAAATATTTTAGAGAATAACGCATGTTAGGTCTGGGTTAGGTCTAGGATTTGCCCTCATCAGGCTCATACTTTCGCGTATCTCTCATACTTCATGGCTAGATCCTGGGCCATTTCTGGATTGGATCATGTAGTAATGTGGCACCACACTGAAACAGTCAATTAAACCTGCTTTTAATCAATATTTTAGAGAATAATTCATGTTAGGTCTAGGTTAGGTCAGGGATTTACTCTCATCAGGCTCATACTTTCACATATTTCTCATACTTGATGGCTAGATCCTGGGCTTTTTCTGGATTGCATCACGTAGTAATGAAGTACAACACTGAAACAGTCAATTAAACTTGGTTTCCATCAATATTTTAGAGGACAACGCATGTTAGGTCTAGGTTAGGCCTGGGATTTGCCCTCATCAGGGTCATACTGTCGCAGTTTTAACATACTTGTTCAACGGATCCTGGGTTTTTTCTGGTTTGGTTCAGGTAGTAATGTGGTACCACACTGAAACATTCAATTAAACCTGGTCTTGATAAATATTTTAGAGGATAACGCATGTTAGGTTTGGGTTAGGTCTAGGATTTGCCCTCATCAGGCTCATACTTTCGCATATTTCTCATACTTCATGGCTAGATCCTGGGTTTTTTCTGGTTTGGCTCACGTAGTAATGTGGTACCACACTGAAACAGTCCATTAAACCTGGTTGCGATCAATATTTTAGAGGATAACGCATGTTAGGTCTGGGTTAGGTCTAGTATTTGCCCTCATCAGGCTCATTCTTTCGCATATTTCTCAAACTTGATGGCTAGATCCTGGGCTTTTTCTGGATAGCATCACGTAGTAATGTAGTACCACACTGAAACATTCATTTAAACCTGGTCTTGATAAATATTTCAGAGGATAACGCATGTTAGGTCTGGGTTAGGTCTAGGATTTGCACTCATCAGGCTCATACTTTCGCATATTTCTCATACTTCATGGCTAGATCCTGGGCTTTTTCTGGATTGCATCACGTAGTAATGAAGTACAACACTGAAATAGTCAATTGAACCTGGTCTCCATCAATATCTTAGAGGACAACGCAAGTTAGATCTGGGATAGGTCTTGGATTTGCCCTCATCAGGCTCATACTTTCGCATATTTCTCATACTTCATGGCGAGATCCTGGGCTATTTCTGGATTGGATCACGTAGTAAAGTGGTACCACACTGAAACATTCAATGAAACCTGGTCTGGATAAATATTTTAGAGGATAACGCATGTTAGGTCTGGGTTAGGTCTAGGATTTGCCCTCATCAGGCTCATTCTTTCGCATATTTCTCATACTTGATGGCTAGATCCTGGGCTTTTTCTGGATTGCATCACGTAGTAATGTGGTACCACTCTGAGACAGTCGATTAAACCAGGTTTCGATCAATATTTTAGAGGATAACGCATGTTAGGTCTGGGTTAGGTCTACGATTTGCCCTCATCAGGCTCATACTTTCGCATATTTCTCATACTTCATGGCTAGATCCTGGGCTGTTTCTGGATTGTATCACGTAGTAAAGTGGTACCACACTGAAACAGTCAATTAAACCTGGTTTCCATCAATATCTTAGAGGACAACGCAAGTTAGGTCTGGGATAGGTCTGGGATTTGCCCTCATCAGACTCATACTTTCGCGTTTTTCACATACTTGTTGAACAGATCCTGGGTTTTTTCTGATTTGGATCACGTAGTAATGTGGTACCACGCTGAAACAGTCAATTAAACCTGGTTTCGATCAATATTTTAGAGGATACCGCAAGTTAGGTCTGGGATAGGGCTGGGATTCGCCCTAATCAGGTTCATACTTTCGCGTTTTTCACATACTTGTTGAACTGATCCTGGGTTTTTTCTGGTTTGGATCACGTAGTAATGTGGTACCACACTGAAACAATCAATTAAACCTGGTCTTGATAAATATTTTAGAAGATAACGCATGTTAGGTCTGGGTTAGGTCTGGGATTTGCCCTCATCAGGCTCATACTTTCGCATATTTCTCATACTTCATGGCTAGATCCTGGGCTGTTTCTGGATTGTATCACGTAGTAATGTGGTACCACGCTGAAACAGTCAACTAAACCTGGTTTCGATCAATATTTTGGAGGATAACGCAAGTTAGGTCTGGGATAGGTCTAGGATTTGCCCTCATCAGGCTCTTACTTTCGCATATTTCTCATACTTCATGGCTAGATCCTGGGCTATTTCTGGATTGGATCACGTAGTAAAGTGGTACCACACTGAAACGTTCAATGAAACCTGGTCTGGATAAATATTTTAGAGGATAACGCATATTAGGTCTGGGTTAGGTCTAAGATTTGCCCTCATCAGGCTCACAGTTTCGCGTTTTTCACATACTTGTTGAACAGATCCTGGGTTTTTTCTGGTTTGGATCACGAAGTAGTGTGGTACCACACTGAAACAGTCCATTAAACCTGGTTGCGATCAGTATTTTAGAGGATAACGCATGTTAGGTCTAGGTTAGGTCTGGGATTTGCTCTCATCAGGATCATTCTTTCGCATATTTCTCATACTTGATGGCTAGATCCTGGGCTTTTTGTGGATTGCATTACGTAGTAATGTAGTACCACACTGAAACAGTCAATGAAACCTGGTTTCCATCAATATTTTAGAGGACAACGCAAGTTAGGTTTAGGTAAGGCCTGAGATTTTCACTGATCAGACTCATTCTTTCACATATTTCTCATACATGTTGAACAGATCCTGGGTTTTTTCTGGTTTGGATCACGTAGAAATGTGGTACCACACTGAAACAACCAATTAAACCTGGTCTTGATAAATATTTTAGAGGATAACGCATGTTAGGTCTGGGTTAGGTCTAGGATTTGCCCTCATCAGGCTCATACTTTCGCATATTTCACATACTTCATGGCTAGATCCTGGGCTGTTCCTGGATTGTATCACGTAGTAATGTGGTACCACGCTGAAACAGTCAACTAAACCTGGTTTCGATCAATACTTTGGAGGATAACGCAAGTTAGGTCTGGGATAGGTCTAAGATTTGCCCTCATCAGGCTCCTACTTTCGCATATTTCTCATACTTCATGGCTAGATCCTGGGCTATTTCTGGATTGGATCACGTAGTAAAGTGGTACCACACTGAAACATTCAATGAAACCTGGTCTGGATAAATATTTTAGAGGATAACGCATCTTAGGTCTGGGTTAGGTCTAAGATTTGCCCTCATCAGGCTCACAGTTTCGTGTTTTTCACATACTTGTTGAACAGATCCTGGGTTTTTTCAGGTTTGGATCACGATGTAGTGTGGTACCACACTGGAACAGTCCATTAAACCTGGTTTCGCTCAATATTTTAGAGGATAACGCATGTTAGGTCTAGGTTAAGTCTGGGATTTGCTCTCATCAGGCTCATTCTTTCGCATATTTCTCATACTTGATGGCTAGATCCTGGGCTTTTTCTGGATTGCATCACGTAGTAATGTAGTACCACACTGAAACAGTTTATGAAACCTGGTTTTCATCAATATTTTAGAGGACAACGCAAGTTAGGTTTAGGTAAGGCCTGAGATTTTCACACATCAGACTCATACTTCCGCATTCTTCACATACTTGTTGAACAGATCCTGGGTTTTTTCTGGTTTGGATCACGTAGTAATGAGGTACCACACTGAAACATTCAATTAAACCTGGTCTTGATAAATATTTTAGAGAATAACGCATGTTAGGTCTGGGTTAGGTCTAGGATTTGCCCTCATCAGGCTCATACTTTCGCATATTTCTCATACTTTATGGCTAGATCCTGGGCTATTTCTGGATTGGATCACGTACTAAAGCGGTACCACACTGAAACATTCAATGAAACCTGGTCTGGACAAATATTTTAGAGGATAACGCATATTAGGTCAAGGTTAGGTCTAAGATTTGCCCTCATCAGGCTCAGAGTTTCGCGTTTTTCACATACTTGTTGAACAGAACCTGGGTTGCTTCTGGTTTGGATCACGTAGTAATGTGGTACCACACTGAAACATTCAATTAAACCTGGTCTTGATAAATATTTTTGAGGATAACGCATGTTAGGTCTGGGATAGGTCTGTGATTTGCCCTCATCAGGCTCATACTTTCCCAGTTTTAACATGCATGTTGACCTGATCGAGGGTTTTTTCTGCTTTGGATCACGTAGTAATGTGGTACCACACAGAAACAGTCGATTAAACCTTGTTTCGATCAATATATTAGAGGATAACGCAAGTTAGGTCTGGGATAGGTCTGGGATTTGATCTCATCAGACTCATACTTTCGCACCCTTCACATACTCGTTGAGCAGATCCTGGGTTATTTTCTGGTTTGGATCACATAGTAATGTGGTACCACACTGAAACAGTCGATTAAACCAGGTGTCGATCAATATTTTTGAGTATAACGCGTGTTAGGTCTAGGTTAGGCCTGGGATTTTCACTCATCAGACTGATACTTTCGCATTCTTCACATACTTGTTGAACGGATCCTGGGTTTTTTCTGGTTTGGATGACGTAGTAGAGTGGTACCACAATAAAACAGTCAATTAAACCTGGTTTCGATCAATATTTTAGAGGATATCGCAAGTTAGGTCTGGGATAGGTCTGGGATTTGCCCTCATCGGACTCATACTTTCGCACACTTGACATACTCGTTGATCAGATCCTGGGTTTTTTCTGGTTTGGATCACGTAGTAATGTGGTACCACACTGAAACAGTCGATTAAACCAGGTTTCGATCAATATTTTTGAGGATAACGCATGTTAGGTCTGGGTTAGGTCTAGGATTTGCTCTCGTCAGGCTCATACTTCCGCATGTTTCTCATACTTCAAGGCTAGATCCTGGGCTATTTCTGGATTGGACCACGTAGTAATGTGGTACCACACTGAAACAGTCAATGAAACCTGGTTTCGATCAATATTTTAGAGGATAACGCAAGTTAGGTCTGGGATAGGTCTGGGATTCGCCCTAATCAGGCCCATACTTTCGCGTGTTTCACATACTTGTTGTACTGATCCTGGGTTTTTTCTGGTTTGGATCACGTAGTAATGTGGTACCACACTGAAACAGTCGATTAAACCTGGTTTCGATCAATATATTAGAGGATAACGCAAGTTAGGTCTGGGATAGGTCTGGGATTTGATCTCACCAGACTCATACTTTCGCACCCTTCACATACTCGTTGAACAGATCCTGGGTTATTTTCTCGTTTGGATCACATAGTAATGTGGTACCACACTGAAACAGTCGATTAAACCAGCTGTCGATCAATATTTTTGAGGATAGCGTATGTTAGGTCTAGGTTAGGTCTGGGATTTTCACTAATCAGACTCATACTTACGCATTCTTCACATACTTGTTGAACGGATCCTGGGTTTTTTCTGGTTTGGATCACGTAGTAATGTGGTACCACACTGAAACAGTCGATTAAACCTGGTTTCGATCAATATTTTAGAGGATAACGCATGTTAGGTCTGGGATAGGTCTGGGATTAGACCTCATCAGACTCATACTTTCGCACACTTCACATACTCGTTGACAAGATCCTGGGTTTTTTTCTGGTTTGGATCACGTAGTAATGTGGTACCACACTGAAACAGTCAATGAAACCTGGTTTCGATCAATATTTTAGAGAATAATTCATGTTAGGTCTAGGTTAGGTCTGGGATTTACTCCCATCAGGCTCATTCTTTCGCATATTACTCATACTTGATGGCTAGATCCTGGCCTCTTTCTGGATTGGATCACGTAGTAATGTGGGACCACACTGAAACAGTCAATGAAACCTGGTATCGATCAATATTTTAGAGAATAATTCATGTGAGGTCTAGGTTAGGTCTGGGATTTACTCCCATCAGGCTCATTCTTTCGCATATTACTCATACTTGATGGCTAGATCCTGGGCTCTTTCTGGATTGGATCACGTAGTAATGTGGGACCACACTGAAACAGTCAATTAAACCTGGTTTCGACCAATATTTTAGAGAATAATTCATGTTAGGTCTAGGTTAGGTCTGGGATTTGCTCTCATCAGGCTCATTCTTTCGCATATTTCTCATATTTGATGGCTAGATCCTGGGCTTTTTCTGGATTGCATCACGTAGTAATGAAGTACGACACTGAAACAGTCAATTAAACCTGGTTTCCATCAATATCTTAGAGGACAACGCAAGTTAGGTCTAGGTTTGGCCTGGGATTTTCACTCATCACACTCATACTTTCGCATTCTTCACATACTTGTTGAACGGATCCTGGGTTTTTTCTGGTTTGGATCACGTAGTAATGTGGTACCACACTGAAACAGTCGATTAAACCTGGTTTCGATCAATATATTAGAGGATAACGCAAGTTAGGTCTGGGATAGGTCTGGGATTTGATCTCACCAGACTCATACTTTCGCACCCTTCACATACTCGTTGAACAGATGCTGGGTTATTTTCTCGTTTGGATCACATAGTAATGTGGTACCACACTGAAACAGTCGATTAAACCAGCTGTCGATCAATATTTTTGAGGATAGCGTATGTTAGGTCTAGGTTAGGTCTGGGATTTTCACTAATCAGACTCATACTTACGCATTCTTCACATACTTGTTGAACGGATCCTGGGTTTTTTCTGGTTTGGATCACGTAGTAATGTGGTACCACACTGAAACAGTCGATTAAACCTGGTTTCGATCAATATTTTAGAGGATAACGCATGTTAGGTCTGGGATAGGTCTGGGATTAGACCTCATCAGACTCATACTTTCGCACACTTCACATACTCGTTGACAAGATCCTGGGTTTTTTTCTGGTTTGGATCACGTAGTAATGTGGTACCACACTGAAACAGTCAATGAAACCTGGTTTCGATCAATATTTTAGAGAATAATTCATGTTAGGTCTAGGTTAGGTCTGGGATTTACTCCCATCAGGCTCATTCTTTCGCATATTACTCATACTTGATGGCTAGATCCTGGCCTCTTTCTGGATTGGATCACGTAGTAATGTGGGACCACACTGAAACAGTCAATGAAACCTGGTATCGATCAATATTTTAGAGAATAATTCATGTTAGGTCTAGGTTAGGTCTGGGATTTACTCCCATCAGGCTCATTCTTTCGCATATTACTCATACTTGATGGCTAGATCCTGGGCTCTTTCTGGATTGGATCACGTAGTAATGTGGGACCACACTGAAACAGTCAATTAAACCTGGTTTCGACCAATATTTTAGAGAATAATTCATGTTAGGTCTAGGTTAGGTCTGGGATTTGCTCTCATCAGGCTCATTCTTTCGCATATTTCTCATATTTGATGGCTAGATCCTGGGCTTTTTCTGGATTGCATCACGTAGTAATGAAGTACGACACTGAAACAGTCAATTAAACCTGGTTTCCATCAATATCTTAGAGGACAACGCAAGTTAGGTCTAGGTTTGGCCTGGGATTTTCACTCATCACACTCATACTTTCGCATTCTTCACATACTTGTTGAACGGATCCTGGGTTTTTTTTGGTTTGGATCACGTAGTAATGTGGGACCACACTGAAACAGTCAATTAAACCTGGTTTCGACCAATATTTTAGAGAATAATTCATGTTAGGTCTAGGTTAGGTCTGGGATTTGCTCTCATCAGGCTCATTCTTTCGCATATTTCTCATATTTGATGGCTAGATCCTGGGCTTTTTCTGGATTGCATCACGTAGTAATGAAGTACGACACTGAAACAGTCAATTAAACCTGGTTTCCATCAATATCTTAGAGGACAACGCAAGTTAGGTCTGGGATAGGTCTGGGATATGCCCTCATCAGGTTCATACTTTTGCGTTTTTCACATAATTGTTGAACAGATCCAGGGTTTTTTCTGGTTTGGATCCCGTAGTAGTGTGGTACCACACTGAAACAGTCCATTAAACCTGGTTTCGCTCAATATTTTAGAGGATAACGCATGTTAGGTCTGGGTCAGGCCTGGGATTTTCACTCATCAGACTCATACTTTCGCATTCTTCACATACTTGTTCAACGGATCCTGGGTTTTTTCTGGTTTGGATCACGTAGTAATGTGGGTCCACACTGAGACAATCAATTAAACCTGGTTTCGATCAATAGTTTAGAGAATAATTCATGTTAGGTCTAGGTTAGGTCTGGGATTTACTCCCATCAGGCTCATTCTTTCGCATATTACTCATACTTGATGGCTAGATCCTGGGCTCTTTCTGGATTGGATCACGTAGTAATGTGGGACCACACTGAAACAGTGAATTAAACCTGGTTTCCATCAATATCTTAGAGGACAACGCAAGTTAGGTCTAGGTTAGCCCTGGGATTTTCACTCATCGGACTCATACTTTCGCATTCTTCTCATACTTGTTGAACTGGTCCTGGGGTTTTTTTCTGGATTGCATCACGTAGTAATGTGGTACCACACTGAAACAGTCGATTAAACCAGGTTTCGATCAATATTTTTGAGTATAACGCGTGTTAGGTCTAGGTTAGGCCTGGGATTTTCACTCATCAGACTGATACTTTCGCATTCTTCACATACTTGTTGAACGGATCCTGGGTTTTTTCTGGTTTGGATCACGTAGTAGAGTGGTACCACAATAAAACAGTCAATTAAACCTGGTTTCGATCAATATTTTAGAGGATATCGCAAGTTAGGTCTGGGATAGGTCTGGGATTTGCCCTCATCGGACTCATACTTTCGCACACTTGACATACTCGTTGATCAGATCCTGGGTTTTTTCTGGTTTGGATCACGTAGTAATGTGGTACCACACTGAAACAGTCGATTAAACCTGGTTTCGATCAATATTATTGAGGATAACGCATGTTAGGTCTAGGTTAGGCCTGAGATTTTCACTCATCAGACTCATACTTTCGCATTCTTCACACACTTGATGAACGGATCCTGGGTTTTTTCAGGTTTGGATCACGTAGTAATGTGGGACCACAGTGAAACAGTCCATTAAACCTGGTTTGGATCAATATTTTAGAGGATAGCGTATGTTAGGTCTAGGTTAGGTCTGGGATTTTCACTAATCAGACTCATACTTACGCATTCTTCACATACTTGTTGAACGGATCCTGGGTTTTTTCTGGTTTGGATCACGTAGTAATGTGGTACCACACTGAAACAGTCGATTAAACCTGGTTTCGATCAATATTTTAGAGGATAACGCATGTTAGGTCTGGGATAGGTCTGGGATTAGCCCTCATCAGACTCATACTTTCGCACACTTCACATACTCGTTGACAAGATCCTGGGTTTTTTTCTGGTTTGGATCACGTAGTAATGTGGTACCACACTGAAACAGTCAATGAAACCTGGTTTCGATCAATATTTTCGAGAATAATTCATGTTAGGTCTAGGTTAGGTCTGGGATTTACTCCCATCAGGCTCATTCTTTCGCATATTACTCATACTTGATGGCTAGATCCTGGGCTCTTTCTGGATTGGATCACGTAGTAATGTGGGACCACACTGAAACAGTCAATGAAACCTGGTTTCGATCAATATTTTAGAGAATAATTCATGTTAGGTCTAGGTTAGGTCTGGGATTTACTCCCATCAGGCTCATTCTTTCGCATATTACTCATACTTGATGGCTAGATCCTGGGCTCTTTCTGGATTGGATCACGTAGTAATGTGGGACCACACTGAAACAGTGAATTAAACCTGGTTTCCATCAATATCTTAGGGGACAACGCAAGTTAGGTCTGGGATAGGTCTGGGATTTGCCCTCATCAGGCTCATACTTTCGCGTTTTTCACATACTTGTTGAACAGATCCTGGGTTTTTTCTGGTTTGGATCACGTAGTAGTGTGGTACCACACTGAAACAGTCCATTAAACCTGGTTTGGATCAATATTTTAGAGGATAGCGTATGTTAGGTCTAGGTTAGGTCTGGGATTTTCACTAATCAGACTCATACTTACGCATTCTTCACATACTTGTTGAACGGATCCTGGGTTTTTTCTGGTTTGGATCACGTAGTAATGTGGTACCACACTGAAACAGTCGATTAAACCTGGTTTCGATCAATATTTTAGAGGATAACGCATGTTAGGTCTGGGATAGGTCTGGGATTAGCCCTCATCAGACTCATACTTTCGCACACTTCACATACTCGTTGACAAGATCCTGGGTTTTTTTCTGGTTTGGATCACGTAGTAATGTGGTACCACACTGAAACAGTCGATTAAACCTGGTTTCGATCAATATTTTTGAGGATAACGCATGTTAGGTCTGGGATAGGTCTGGGATTTGCCCTCATCAGGCTCATACTTTCCCAGTTTTAACATGCATGTTGACCTGATCGAGGGTTTTTTCTGCTTTGGATCACGTAGTAAAGTGGTACCACAATAAAACATTCAATTAAACCTGGTTTCGATCAATATTTTAGAGGACATCGCAAGTTAGGTCTGGGATAGGTCTGGGATTTGCCCTCATCAGACTCATACTTACGCACACTTGACATACTCGTTGATCAGATCCTGGGTTTTTTTCTGGTTTGGATCACGTAGTAATGTGGTACCACACTGAAACAGTCGATTAAACCTGGTTTCGATCAATATCATTGAGGATAACGCATGTTAGGTCTAGGTTAGGCCTGGGATTTTCACTCATCAGACTCATACTTTCGCATTCTTCACATACTTCTTGAACGGATCCTGGGTTTTTTCTGGTTTGGATCACGTAGTAATGTGGGACCACACTGAAACAGTCAATTAAACCTGGTTTCGACCAATATTTTAGAGAATAGTTCATGTTAGGTCTAGGTTAGGTCTGGGATTTGCTCTCATCAGGCTCATTCTTTCGCATATTTCTCATACTTGTTGAACGGATCCTGGGTTTTTTCTGGTTTGGATCACGTAGTAATGTGGTACCACACTGAAACAGTCGATTAAACCTGGTTTCGATCAATATTTTAGAGGATAACGCATGTTAGGTCTGGGATAGGTCTGGGATTAGCCCTCATCAGACTCATACTTTCGCACACTTCACATACTCGTTGACAAGATCCTGGGTTTTTTTCTGGTTTGGATCACGTAGTAATGTGGTACCACACTGAAACAGTCGATTAAACCTGGTTTCGATCAATATTTTTGAGGATAACGCATGTTAGGTCTGGGATAGGTCTGGGATTTGCCCTCATCAGGCTCATACTTTCCCAGTTTTAACATGCATGTTGACCTGATCGAGGGTTTTTTCTGCTTTGGATCACGTAGTAAAGTGGTACCACAATAAAACATTCAATTAAACCTGGTTTCGATCAATATTTTAGAGGACATCGCAAGTTAGGTCTGGGATAGGTCTGGGATTTGCCCTCATCAGACTCATACTTACGCACACTTGACATACTCGTTGATCAGATCCTGGGTTTTTTTCTGGTTTGGATCACGTAGTAATGTGGTACCACACTGAAACAGTCGATTAAACCTGGTTTCGATCAATATCATTGAGGATAACGCATGTTAGGTCTAGGTTAGGCCTGGGATTTTCACTCATCAGACTCATACTTTCGCATTCTTCACATACTTCTTGAACGGATCCTGGGTTTTTTCTGGTTTGGATCACGTAGTAATGTGGGACCACACTGAAACAGTCAATTAAACCTGGTTTCGACCAATATTTTAGAGAATAGTTCATGTTAGGTCTAGGTTAGGTCTGGGATTTGCTCTCATCAGGCTCATTCTTTCGCATATTTCTCATACTTGATGGCTAGATCCTGGGCTTTTTCTGGAGTGCATCACGTAGTAATGAAGTACGATACTGAAACAGTCAATTAAACCTGGTTTCCATCAATATCTTAGAGGACAACGCAAGTTAGGTCTGGCATAGGTCTGGGATTCGCCCTCATCAGGCTCATACTTTGGCGTTTTTCACATACTTGTTGAACAGATCCTGGGTTTTTTCTGGTTTGTATCACGTAGTAGTGTGGTACCACACTGAAACAGTCAATTAAACCTGGTTTCCATCAATATTTTAGAGGATAACGCAAGTTAGGTCTGGCATTGGTCTGGGATTCCCCCTCATCAGGCTCATACTTTCGCGTTTTTCACATACATGTTGAACAGATCCTTGGTTTTTTCTGGTTTGTATCACGTAGTAGTGTGGTACCACACTGAAACAGTCCATTAAACCTGGTTTGGATCAATATTTTAGAGGATAACGCATGTTAGGTCTAGGTTAGCCCTGGGATTTTCACTCATCGGACTCATACTTTCGCATTCTTCTCATACTTGTTGAACTGGTCCTGGGGTTTTTTTCTGGTTTGGATCACGTAGTAATGTGGGACCACACTGAAACAATCAATTAAACCTGGTCTTGATAAATATGTTAGAGGATAACGCATGTTAGGTCAAGGTTAGGTCTAAGATTTGCCCTCATCAGGCTCACAGTTACGCGTTTTTCAGATACTTGTTGAACAGATCCTGGGTTTTTTCTGGTTTGGATCACGAAGTAGTGTGGTACCACACTGACACAGTCCATTAAACCTTGTTTCGCTCAATATTTTAGAGGATAACGCATGTTAGGTCTGGGATAGGTCTGGGATTTGCCCTCATCAGACTCATACTTTCGCACACTTCACATACTCGTTGAACAGATCCTGGGTTATTTTCAGGTTTGGATCACATAGTAATGTGGTACCACACCGAAACAGCCGATTAAACCAGGTTTCGATGAATATTTTTGAGGATAACGCATGTTAGGTCTAGGTTAGGCCTGGGATTTTCACTCATCAGACTTATACTTTCGCATTCTTCACATACTTGTTGAACGGATCCTGGGTTTTTTCTGGTTTGGATCACGTTGTAATGTGGGACCACACTGAAACAATCAATTAAACCTGGTCTTGATAAATATTTTAGAGGATAACGCATGTTAGGTTTGGGTTAGGTTTAGGATTTGCCCTCAGCAGGCTCATACTTTCGCATATCTCACATACTTCATGGCTAGATCCTGGGCTGTTTCTGGATTGTATCACGTAGTAATGTGGTACCACGCTGAAACAGTCAATTAAACCTGGTTTCGATCAATATTTTAGAGAATAATTCATGTTAGGTCTAGGTTAGGTCTGGGATTTGCTCTCATCAAGCTCGTTCTTTCGCATATTTCTCATACTTGATGGCTAGATTCTGGGCTTTTTCTGGATTGCATCACGCAGTAATGTGGTACCACGCTGAAACAGTCAATTAAACCTGGTTTCGATCAATATTTTAGAGGATAACGCATGTTAGGTCTGGGATAGGTCTGGGATTAGCCCTCATCAGACTCATACTTTCGCACACTTCACATACTCGTTGACAAGATCCTGGGTTTTTTTCTGGTTTGCATCACGTAGTAATGTGGTACCACACTGAAACAGTCGATTAAACCTGGTTTCGATCAATATTTTTGAGGATAACGCATGTTAGGTCTGGGATAGGTCTGGGATTTGCCCTCATCAGGCTCATACTATCCCAGTTTTAACATGCATGTTGACCTGATCGAGGGTTTTTTCTGCTTTGGATCACGTAGTAAAGTGGTACCACAATAAAACATTCAATTAAACCTGGTTTCGATCAATATTTTAGAGGATATCGCAAGTTAGGTCTGGGATAGGTCTGGGATTTGCCCTCATCAGGCTCATACTTTCGCACACTTCACATACTCGTTGAACAGATCCTGGGTTACTTTCTGGTTTGGATCATATAGTAATGTGGTACCACACTGAAACAGTCGATTAAACCAGGTTTCGCTCAA
Source organism: Colletes latitarsis (assembly GCF_051014445.1). Lineage (NCBI taxonomy): Eukaryota > Metazoa > Arthropoda > Insecta > Hymenoptera > Colletidae > Colletes > Colletes latitarsis. Next base: position 24,436,466 of record NW_027488365.1, on the reverse strand, counting down.
TATTTTAGAGGATAACGCATGTTAGGTCTGGGTCAGGCCTGGGATTTTCACTCATCAGACTCATACTTTCGCATTCTTCACATACTTGTTGAACGGATCCTGGGTTTTTTCTGGTTTGGATCACGTAGAAATGTGGGACCACAATGAAACAATCAATTAAACCTGGTCTTGATAAATATTTTAGAGGATAACGCATGTTAGGTTTGGGTTAGGTCTAGGATTTGCCCTCGTCAGGCTCATACTTTCGCATATTTCTCATACTTCATGGCTAGAACCTGGGCTATTTCAGGATTGGATCACGTAGTAATGTGGTACCACACTGAAACAGTCAATTAAACCTGGTTTCGATCAATATTTTAGAGAATAATTCATCATAGGTCTAGGTTAGGTCTGGGATTTGCTCTCATCAGACTCATACTTTCGCATTCTTCACATACTTGTTGAACGGATCCTGGGTTTTTTCTGGTTTTGATCACGTAGTAATGTGGTACCACACAGAAACATTCAATTAAACCTTGTCTTGATAAATATTTTAGAGAATAACGCATGTTAGGTCTAGGTTAGGTCTGGGATTTGCTCTCATCAAGCTCGTTCTTTCGCATATTTCTCATACTTGATGGCTAGATTCTGGGCTTTTTCTGGATTGCATCACGCAGTAATGTGGTACCACGCTGAAACAGTCAATTAAACCTGGTTTCGATCAATATTTTAGAGGATAACGCATGTTAGGTCTGGGATAGGTCTGGGATTAGCCCTCATCAGACTCATACTTTCGCACACTTCACATACTCGTTGACAAGATCCTGGGTTTTTTTCTGGTTTGCATCACGTAGTAATGTGGTACCACACTGAAACAGTCGATTAAACCTGGTTTCGATCAATATTTTTGAGGATAACGCATGTTAGGTCTGGGATAGGTCTGGGATTTGCCCTCATCAGGCTCATACTATCCCAGTTTTAACATGCATGTTGACCTGATCGAGGGTTTTTTCTGCTTTGGATCACGTAGTAAAGTGGTACCACAATAAAACATTCAATTAAACCTGGTTTCGATCAATATTTTAGAGGATATCGCAAGTTAGGTCTGGGATAGGTCTGGGATTTGCCCTCATCAGGCTCATACTTTCGCACACTTCACATACTCGTTGAACAGATCCTGGGTTACTTTCTGGTTTGGATGATATAGTAATGTGGTACCACACTGAAACAGTCGATTAAACCAGGTTTCGCTCAATATTTTAGAGGATAACGCATGTTAGGTCTGGGTCAGGCCTGGGATTTTCACTCATCAGACTCATACTTTCGCATTCTTCACATACTTGTTGAACGGATCCTGGGTTTTTTCTGGTTTGGATCACGTAGTAATGTGGGTCCACACTGAGACAATCAATTAAACCTGGTTTCGATCAATAGTTTAGAGAATAATTCATGTTAGGTCTAGGTTAGGTCTGGGATTTACTCTCATCAGGCTCATTCTTTCGCATATTTCTCATACTTGATGGCTAGATCCTGGGCTTTTTCTGGAGTGCATCACGTAGTAATGAAGTACAACACTGAAACAGTCAATTAAACCTGGTTTCCATCAATATTTTAGAGGACAACGCAAGTTAGGTCTGGCATAGGTCTGGGATTCGCCCTCATCAGGTTCATACTTTCGCGTTTTAAACATAATTGTTGAACAGATCCTGGGGTTTTTCTGGTTTGGATCCCGTAGTAGTGTGGTACCACACTGAAACAGTCCATTAAACCTGGTTTCGCTCAATATTTTAGAGGATAACGCATGTTAGGTCTAGGTCAGGCCTGGGATTTTCACTCATCAGACTCATACTTTCGCATTCTTCACATACTTGTTGAACGGATCCTGGGTTTTTTCTGGTTTGGATCACGTAGTAATGTGGGTCCACACTGAGACAGTCCATTAAACCTGGTTTCGATCAATATTTTAGAGAATAATTCATGTTAGGTCTAGGTTAGGTCTGGGATTTGCTCTCATCAGGCACATTCTTTCGCATATTTCTCATACTTCATGGCTAGATCCTGGGCTTTTTCTGGATTGCATCACGTTGTAATGTGGGGCCACACTGAAACAATCAATTAAACCTGGTCTTGATAAATATTTTAGAGGATAACGCATGTTAGGTTTGGGTTAGGTCTAGGATTTGCCCTCAGCAGGCTCATACTTTCGCATATCTCTCATACTTCATGGCTAGATCCTGGGCTGTTTCTGGATTGTATCTCGTAGTAATGTGGTTCCACGCTGAAACAGTCAATTAAACCTGGTTTCGATCAATATTTTAGAGAATAATTCATATTAGGTCTAGGTTAGGTCTGGGATTTGCTCTCATCAGGCTCGTTCTTTCGCATATTTCTCATACTTGATGGCTGGATCCTGGGCTTTTTCTGGATTGCATCACGGAGTAATGAAGTACAACACTGAAACAGTCAATTAAACCTGGTTTCCATCAATATCTTAGAGGACAACGCAAGTTAGGTCTGGGATAGGTCTGGGATTTGCCCTCATCAGGCTCATACTTTCGCGTTTTTCACATACTTGTTGAACAGATCCTGGGTTTTTTCTGGTTTGGATCACGTAGTAGCGTGGTACCACACTGAAACAGTCCATCAAACCTGGTTTGGATCAACATTTTAGAGGATAACGCATGTTAGGTCTAGGTTAGGTCTGGGATTTTCACTCATCAGACTCATACTTTCGCTCACTTCACATACTCGTTGAACAGATCCTGGGTTACATTCTGGTTTGGATCATATAGTAATGTGGTACCACACTGAAACAGTCGATTAAACCAGGTTTCGATCAATATTTTTGAGGATAACGCATGTTGGGTCTAGGTTAGGCCTGGGATTTTCACTCATCAGACTCATACTTTCGCATTCTTCACATACTTGTTGAACGGATCCTGGGTTTTTTCTGGTTTGGATCACGTTGTAATGTGGGTCCACACTGAAACAGTCAATTAAACCTGGTTTCGACCAATATTTTAGAGAATAATTCGTGTTAGGTCTAGGTTAGGTCTGGGATTTGCTCTCATCAGGCTCATTCTTTCGCATATTTCTCATACTTGATGGCTAGATCCTGGGCTTTTTCTGGATTGCATCACGTAGTAATGTGGTACCACACTGAAACAGTCCATTAAACCTGGTTTCGCTCAATATTTTTGAGGATAACGCATGTTAGGTCAAGGTTAGGTCTAAGATTTGCCCTCATCAGACTCACAGTTTCGCACCCTTCACATACTCGTTGATCAGATCCTGGGTTTTTTCTGGTTTACATCACGTAGTAATGTGGGACCACACTGAAACAGTCAATTAAATCTGGTTTCGATCAATATTTTAGAGAATAATTCATGTTGGGTCTAGGTTAGGCCTGGGATTTTCACTCATCAGACTCATACATTCGCATTCTTCACATACTTGTTGAACGGATCCTGGGTTTTTTCAGGTTTGGATCACGTAGTAATGTGGGACCACACTGAAACAATCAATTAAACCTGGTCTTGATAAATATTTTGGAGGATAACTCATGTTAGGTCTGGGTTAGGTCTAGGATTTGCCCTCATCAGGCTCATACTTTCGCATATTTCTCATACTTCATGGCTAGATCCTGGGCTGTTTCTGGATTGTATCACGTAGTAATGTGGTACCACGCTGAAACAGTAAATTAAACCTGGTTTCGATCAATATTTTGGAGGATAACGCAAGTTAGGTCTGGGATAGGTCTAGGATTTGCCCTCATCAGGCTCTTACTTTCGCATATTTCTCATACTTCATGGCTTGAGCCTGGGCTATTTCTGGATTGGATCACGTAGTAAAGTGGTACCACACTGAAACATTCAATGAAACCTGGTCTGGATAAATATCTTAGAGGATAATGCATCTTAGGTCTAGGTTAGGTCTGGGATTTTCACTCATCAGACTCATACTTTCGCATTCTTCACATACTTGTTGAACGGATCCTGGGTTTTTTCTGGTTTGGATCACGTAGAAATGTGGGACCACAATGAAACAATCAATTAAACCTGGTCTTGATAAATATTTTAGAGGATAACGCATGTTAGGTTTGGGTTAGGTCTAGGATTTGCCCTCGTCAGGCTCATACTTTCGCATATTTCTCATACTTCATGGCTAGAACCTGGGCTATTTCAGGATTGGATCACGTAGTAATGTGGTACCACACTGAAACAGTCAATTAAACCTGGTTTCGATCAATATTTTAGAGAATAATTCATGATAGGTCTAGGTTAGGTCTGGGATTTGCTCTCATCAGACTCATACTTTCGCATTCTTCACATACTTGTTGAACGGATCCTGGGTTTTTTCTGGTTTTGATCACGTAGTAATGTGGTACCACACAGAAACATTCAATTAAACCTTGTCTTGATAAATATTTTAGAGAATAACGCATGTTAGGTCTGGGTTAGGTCTAGGATTTGCCCTCATCAGGCTCATACTTTCGCGTATCTCTCATACTTCATGGCTAGATCCTGGGCCATTTCTGGATTGGATCATGTAGTAATGTGGCACCACACTGAAACAGTCAATTAAACCTGCTTTTAATCAATATTTTAGAGAATAATTCATGTTAGGTCTAGGTTAGGTCAGGGATTTACTCTCATCAGGCTCATTCTTTCACATATTTCTCATACTTGATGGCTAGATCCTGGGCTTTTTCTGGATTGCATCACGTAGTAATGAAGTACAACACTGAAACAGTCAATTAAACTTGGTTTCCATCAATATTTTAGAGGACAACGCATGTTAGGTCTAGGTTAGGCCTGGGATTTGCCCTCATCAGGGTCATACTGTCGCAGTTTTAACATACTTGTTCAACGGATCCTGGGTTTTTTCTGGTTTGGTTCAGGTAGTAATGTGGTACCACACTGAAACATTCAATTAAACCTGGTCTTGATAAATATTATAGAGGATAACGCATGTTAGGTTTGGGTTAGGTCTAGGATTTGCCCTCATCAGGCTCATACTTTCGCATATTTCTCATACTTCATGGCTAGATCCTGGGTTTTTTCTGGTTTGGCTCACGTAGTAATGTGGTACCACACTGAAACAGTCCAATAAACCTGGTTGCGATCAATATTTTAGAGGATAACGCATGTTAGGTCTGGGTTAGTTCTAGTATTTGCCCTCATCAGGCTCATTCTTTCGCATATTTCTCAAACTTGATGGCTAGATCCTGGGCTTTTTCTGGATTGCATCACGTAGTAATGTAGTACCACACTGAAACATTCATTTAAACCTGGTCTTGATAAATATTTCAGAGGATAACGCATGTTAGGTCTGGGTTAGGTCTAGGATTTGCACTCATCAGGCTCATACTTTCGCATATTTCTCATACTTCATGGCTAGATCCTGGGCTTTTTCTGGATTGCATCACGTAGTAATGAAGTACAACACTGAAACAGTCAATTGAACCTGGTCTCCATCAATATCTTAGAGGACAACGCAAGTTAGGTCTGGGATAGGTCTTGGATTTGCCCTCATCAGGCTCATACTTTCGCATATTTCTCATACTTCATGGCGAGATCCTGGGCTATTTCTGGATTGGATCACGTAGTAAAGTGGTACCACACTGAAACATTCAATGAAACCTGGTCTGGATAAATATTTTAGAGGATAACGCATGTTAGGTCTGGGTTAGGTCTAGGATTTGCCCTCATCAGGCTCATTCTTTCGCATATTTCTCATACTTGATGGCTAGATCCTGGGCTTTTTCTGGATTGCATCACGTAGTAATGTGGTACCACTCTGAGACAGTCGATTAAACCAGGTTTCGATCAATATTTTAGAGGATAACGCATGTTAGGTCTGGGTTAGGTCTACGATTTGCCCTCACCAGGCTCATACTTTCGCATATTTCTCATACTTCATGGCTAGATCCTGGGCTGTTTCTGGATTGTATCACGTAGTAAAGTGGTACCACACTGAAACAGTCAATTAAACCTGGTTTCCATCAATATCTTAGAGGACAACGCAAGTTAGGTCTGGGATAGGTCTGGGATTTGCCCTCATCAGACTCATACTTTCGCGTTTTTCACATACTTGTTGAACAGATCCTGGGTTTTTTCTGATTTGGATCACGTAGTAATGTGGTACCACGCTGAAACAGTCAATTAAACCTGGTTTCGATCAATATTTTAGAGGATACCGCAAGTTAGGTCTGGGATAGGGCTGGGATTCGCCCTAATCAGGTTCATACTTTCGCGTTTTTCACATACTTGTTGAACTGATCCTGGGTTTTTTCTGGTTTGGATCACGTAGTAATGTGGTACCACACTGAAACAATCAATTAAACCTGGTCTTGATAAATATTTTAGAAGATAACGCATGTTAGGTCTGGGTTAGGTCTGGGATTTGCCCTCATCAGGCTCATACTTTCGCATATTTCTCATACTTCATGGCTAGATCCTGGGCTGTTTCTGGATTGTATCACGTAGTAATGTGGTACCACGCTGAAACAGTCAACTAAATCTGGTTTCGATCAATATTTTAGAGAATAACGCATGTTAGGTCTGGGTTAGGTCTAGGATTTGCCCTCATCAGGCTCATACTTTCGCATATTTCTCATACTTTATGGCTAGATCCTGGGCTATTTCTGGATTGGATCACGTACTAAAGCGGTACCACACTGAAACATTCAATGAAACCTGGTCTGGACAAATATTTTAGAGGATAACGCATATTAGGTCAAGGTTAGGTCTAAGATTTGCCCTCATCAGGCTCAGAGTTTCGCGTTTTTCACATACTTGTTGAACAGAACCTGGGTTGCTTCTGGGTTGGATCACGTAGTAATGTGGTACCACACTGAAACATTCAATTAAACCTGGTCTTGATAAATATTTTTGAGGATAACGCATGTTAGGTCTGGGATAGGTCTGTGATTTGCCCTCATCAGGCTCATACTTTCCCAGTTTTAACATGCATGTTGACCTGATCGAGGGTTTTTTCTGCTTTGGATCACGTAGTAATGTGGTACCACACTGAAACAGTCGATTAAACCTGGTTTCGATCAATATTTTTGAGGATAGCGCCTGTTAGGTCTGGGTTAGGTCTAGGATTTGCTCTCGTCAGGCTCATACTTCCGCATGTTTCTCATACTTCAAGGCTAGATCCTGGGCTATTTCTGGATTGGACCACGTAGTAATGTGGTACCACACTGAAACAGTCAATGAAACCTGGTTTCGATCAATATTTTAGAGGATAACGCAAGTTAGGTCTGGGATAGGTCTGGGATTCGCCCTAATCAGGCCCATACTTTCGCGTGTTTCACATACTTGTTTTACTGATCCTGGGTTTTTTCTGGTTTGGATCACGTAGTAATGTGGTACCACACTGAAACAGTCGATTAAACCTGGTTTCGATCAATATATTAGAGGATAACGCAAGTTAGGTCTGGGATAGGTCTGGGATTTGATCTCATCAGACTCATACTTTCGCACCCTTCACATACTCGTTGATCAGATCCTGGGTTATTTTCTGGTTTGGATCACATAGTAATGTGGTACCACACTGAAACAGTCGATTAAACCAGCTCTCGATCAATATTTTTGAGGATAACGCATGTTAGGTCTAGGTTAGGCCTGGGATTTTCACTCATCAAACTGATACTTTCGCATTCTTCACATACTTGTTGAACGGATCCTGGGTTTTTTCTGGTTTGGATCACGTAGTAGAGTGGTACCACAATAAAACAGTCAATTAAACCTGGTTTCGATCAATATTTTAGAGGATATCGCAAGTTAGGTCTGGGATAGGTCTGGGATTTGCCCTCATCGGACTCATACTTTCGCACACTTGACATACTCGTTGATCAGATCCTGGGTTTTTTCTGGTTTGGATCACGTAGTAATGTGGGACCACACTGAAACAGTCCATTAAACCTGGTTTGGATCAATATTTTAGAGGATAGCGTATGTTAGGTCTAGGTTAGGTCTGGGATTTTCACTAATCAGACTCATACTTACGCATTCTTCACATACTTGTTGAACGGATCCTGGGTTTTTTCTGGTTTGGATCACGTAGTAATGTGGTACCACACTGAAACAGTCGATTAAACCTGGTTTCGATCAATATTTTAGAGGATAACGCATGTTAGGTCTGGGTTAGGTCTGGGATTTTCACTAATCAGACTCATACTTACGCATTCTTCACATACTTGTTGAACGGATCCTGGGTTTTTTCTGGTTTGGATCACGTAGTAATGTGTGACCACACTGAAACAGTCCATTAAACCTGGTTTGGATCAATATTTTAGAGGATAGCGTATGTTAGGTCTAGGTTAGGTCTGGGATTTTCACTAATCAGACTCATACTTACGCATTCTTCACATACTTGTTGAACGGATCCTGGGTTTTTTCTGGTTTTGATCACGTAGTAATGTGGTACCACACAGAAACATTCAATTAAACCTTGTCTTGATAAATATTTTAGAGAATAACGCATGTTAGGTCTGGGTTAGGTCTAGGATTTGCCCTCATCAGGCTCATACTTTCGCGTATCTCTCATACTTCATGGCTAGATCCTGGGCCATTTCTGGATTGGATCATGTAGTAATGTGGCACCACACTGAAACAGTCAATTAAACCTGCTTTTAATCAATGTTTTAGAGAATAATTCATGTTAGGTCTAGGTTAGGTCAGGGATTTACTCTCATCAGGCTCATACTTTCACATATTTCTCATACTTGATGGCTAGATCCTGGGCTTTTTCTGGATTGCATCACGTAGTAATGAAGTACAACACTGAAACAGTCAATTAAACTTGGTTTCCATCAATATTTTAGAGGACAACGCATGTTAGGTCTAGGTTAGGCCTGGGATTTGCCCTCATCAGGGTCATACTGTCGCAGTTTTAACATACTTGTTCAACGGATCCTGGGTTTTTTCTGGTTTGGTTCAGGTAGTAATGTGGTACCACACTGAAACATTCAATTAAACCTGGTCTTGATAAATATTTTAGAGGATAACGCATGTTAGGTTTGGGTTAGGTCTAGGATTTGCCCTCATCAGGCTCATACTTTCGCATATTTCTCATACTTCATGGCTAGATCCTGGGTTTTTTCTGGTTTGGCTCACGTAGTAATGTGGTACCACACTGAAACAGTCCATTAAACCTGGTTGCGATCAATATTTTAGAGGATAACGCATGTTAGGTCTGGGTTAGGTCTAGTATTTGCCCTCATCAGGCTCATTCTTTCGCATATTTCTCAAACTTGATGGCTAGATCCTGGGCTTTTTCTGGATTGCATCACGTAGTAATGTAGTACCACACTGAAACATTCATTTAAACCTGGTCTTGATAAATATTTCAGAGGATAACGCATGTTAGGTCTGGGTTAGGTCTAGGATTTGCACTCATCAGGCTCATACTTTCGCATATTTCTCATACTTCATGGCTAGATCCTGGGCTTTTTCTGGATTGCATCACGTAGTAATGAAGTACAACTCTGAAATAGTCAATTGAACCTGGTCTCCATCAATATCTTAGAGGACAACGCAAGTTAGATCTGGGATAGGTCTTGGATTTGCCCTCATCAGGCTCATACTTTCGCATATTTCTCATACTTCATGGCGAGATCCTGGGCTATTTCTGGATTGGATCACGTAGTAAAGTGGTACCACACTGAAACATTCAATGAAACCTGGTCTGGATAAATATTTTAGAGGATAACGCATGTTAGGTCTGGGTTAGGTCTAGGATTTGCCCTCATCAGGCTCATTCTTTCGCATATTTCTCATACTTGATGGCTAGATCCTGGGCTTTTTCTGGATTGCATCACGTAGTAATGTGGTACCACTCTGAGACAGTCGATTAAACCAGGTTTCGATCAATATTTTAGAGGATAACGCATGTTAGGTCTGGGTTAGGTCTACGATTTGCCCTCATCAGGCTCATACTTTCGCATATTTCTCATACTTCATGGCTAGATCCTGGGCTGTTTCTGGATTGTATCACGTAGTAAAGTGGTACCACACTGAAACAGTCAATTAAACCTGGTTTCCATCAATATCTTAGAGGACAACGCAAGTTAGGTCTGGGATAGGTCTGGGATTTGCCCTCATCAGACTCATACTTTCGCGTTTTTCACATACTTGTTGAACAGATCCTGGGTTTTTTCTGATTTGGATCACGTAGTAATGTGGTACCACGCTGAAACAGTCAATTAAACCTGGTTTCGATCAATATTTTAGAGGATACCGCAAGTTAGGTCTGGGATAGGGCTGGGATTCGCCCTAATCAGGTTCATACTTTCGCGTTTTTCACATACTTGTTGAACTGATCCTGGGTTTTTTCTGGTTTGGATCACGTAGTAATGTGGTACCACACTGAAACAATCAATTAAACCTGGTCTTGATAAATATTTTAGAAGATAACGCATGTTAGGTCTGGGTTAGGTCTGGGATTTGCCCTCATCAGGCTCATACTTTCGCATATTTCTCATACTTCATGGCTAGATCCTGGGCTGTTTCTGGATTGTATCACGTAGTAATGTGGTACCACGCTGAAACAGTCAACTAAACCTGGTTTCGATCAATATTTTGGAGGATAACGCAAGTTAGGTCTGGGATAGGTCTAGGATTTGCCCTCATCAGGCTCTTACTTTCGCATATTTCTCATACTTCATGGCTAGATCCTGGGCTATTTCTGGATTGGATCACGTAGTAAAGTGGTACCACACTGAAACGTTCAATGAAACCTGGTCTGGATAAATATTTTAGAGGATAACGCATATTAGGTCTGGGTTAGGTCTAAGATTTGCCCTCATCAGGCTCACAGTTTCGCGTTTTTCACATACTTGTTGAACAGATCCTGGGTTTTTTCTGGTTTGGATCACGAAGTAGTGTGGTACCACACTGAAACAGTCCATTAAACCTGGTTGCGATCAGTATTTTAGAGGATAACGCATGTTAGGTCTAGGTTAGGTCTGGGATTTGCTCTCATCAGGATCATTCTTTCGCATATTTCTCATACTTGATGGCTAGATCCTGGGCTTTTTGTGGATTGCATTACGTAGTAATGTAGTACCACACTGAAACAGTCAATGAAACCTGGTTTCCATCAATATTTTAGAGGACAACGCAAGTTAGGTTTAGGTAAGGCCTGAGATTTTCACTGATCAGACTCATTCTTTCACATATTTCTCATACATGTTGAACAGATCCTGGGTTTTTTCTGGTTTGGATCACGTAGAAATGTGGTACCACACTGAAACAACCAATTAAACCTGGTCTTGATAAATATTTTAGAGGATAACGCATGTTAGGTCTGGGTTAGGTCTAGGATTTGCCCTCATCAGGCTCATACTTTCGCATATTTCACATACTTCATGGCTAGATCCTGGGCTGTTCCTGGATTGTATCACGTAGTAATGTGGTACCACGCTGAAACAGTCAACTAAACCTGGTTTCGATCAATACTTTGGAGGATAACGCAAGTTAGGTCTGGGATAGGTCTAAGATTTGCCCTCATCAGGCTCCTACTTTCGCATATTTCTCATACTTCATGGCTAGATCCTGGGCTATTTCTGGATTGGATCACGTAGTAAAGTGGTACCACACTGAAACATTCAATGAAACCTGGTCTGGATAAATATTTTAGAGGATAACGCATCTTAGGTCTGGGTTAGGTCTAAGATTTGCCCTCATCAGGCTCACAGTTTCGTGTTTTTCACATACTTGTTGAACAGATCCTGGGTTTTTTCAGGTTTGGATCACGATGTAGTGTGGTACCACACTGGAACAGTCCATTAAACCTGGTTTCGCTCAATATTTTAGAGGATAACGCATGTTAGGTCTAGGTTAAGTCTGGGATTTGCTCTCATCAGGCTCATTCTTTCGCATATTTCTCATACTTGATGGCTAGATCCTGGGCTTTTTCTGGATTGCATCACGTAGTAATGTAGTACCACACTGAAACAGTTTATGAAACCTGGTTTTCATCAATATTTTAGAGGACAACGCAAGTTAGGTTTAGGTAAGGCCTGAGATTTTCACACATCAGACTCATACTTCCGCATTCTTCACATACTTGTTGAACAGATCCTGGGTTTTTTCTGGTTTGGATCACGTAGTAATGAGGTACCACACTGAAACATTCAATTAAACCTGGTCTTGATAAATATTTTAGAGAATAACGCATGTTAGGTCTGGGTTAGGTCTAGGATTTGCCCTCATCAGGCTCATACTTTCGCATATTTCTCATACTTTATGGCTAGATCCTGGGCTATTTCTGGATTGGATCACGTACTAAAGCGGTACCACACTGAAACATTCAATGAAACCTGGTCTGGACAAATATTTTAGAGGATAACGCATATTAGGTCAAGGTTAGGTCTAAGATTTGCCCTCATCAGGCTCAGAGTTTCGCGTTTTTCACATACTTGTTGAACAGAACCTGGGTTGCTTCTGGTTTGGATCACGTAGTAATGTGGTACCACACTGAAACATTCAATTAAACCTGGTCTTGATAAATATTTTTGAGGATAACGCATGTTAGGTCTGGGATAGGTCTGTGATTTGCCCTCATCAGGCTCATACTTTCCCAGTTTTAACATGCATGTTGACCTGATCGAGGGTTTTTTCTGCTTTGGATCACGTAGTAATGTGGTACCACACAGAAACAGTCGATTAAACCTTGTTTCGATCAATATATTAGAGGATAACTCAAGTTAGGTCTGGGATAGGTCTGGGATTTGATCTCATCAGACTCATACTTTCGCACCCTTCACATACTCGTTGAGCAGATCCTGGGTTATTTTCTGGTTTGGATCACATAGTAATGTGGTACCACACTGAAACAGTCGATTAAACCAGGTGTCGATCAATATTTTTGAGTATAACGCGTGTTAGGTCTAGGTTAGGCCTGGGATTTTCACTCATCAGACTGATACTTTCGCATTCTTCACATACTTGTTGAACGGATCCTGGGTTTTTTCTGGTTTGGATGACGTAGTAGAGTGGTACCACAATAAAACAGTCAATTAAACCTGGTTTCGATCAATATTTTAGAGGATATCGCAAGTTAGGTCTGGGATAGGTCTGGGATTTGCCCTCATCGGACTCATACTTTCGCACACTTGACATACTCGTTGATCAGATCCTGGGTTTTTTCTGGTTTGGATCACGTAGTAATGTGGTACCACACTGAAACAGTCGATTAAACCAGGTTTCGATCAATATTTTTGAGGATAACGCATGTTAGGTCTGGGTTAGGTCTAGGATTTGCTCTCGTCAGGCTCATACTTCCGCATGTTTCTCATACTTCAAGGCTAGATCCTGGGCTATTTCTGGATTGGACCACGTAGTAATGTGGTACCACACTGAAACAGTCAATGAAACCTGGTTTCGATCAATATTTTAGAGGATAACGCAAGTTAGGTCTGGGATAGGTCTGGGATTCGCCCTAATCAGGCCCATACTTTCGCGTGTTTCACATACTTGTTGTACTGATCCTGGGTGTTTTCTGGTTTGGATCACGTAGTAATGTGGTACCACACTGAAACAGTCGATTAAACCTGGTTTCGATCAATATATTAGAGGATAACGCAAGTTAGGTCTGGGATAGGTCTGGGATTTGATCTCACCAGACTCATACTTTCGCACCCTTCACATACTCGTTGAACAGATCCTGGGTTATTTTCTCGTTTGGATCACATAGTAATGTGGTACCACACTGAAACAGTCGATTAAACCAGCTGTCGATCAATATTTTTGAGGATAGCGTATGTTAGGTCTAGGTTAGGTCTGGGATTTTCACTAATCAGACTCATACTTACGCATTCTTCACATACTTGTTGAACGGATCCTGGGTTTTTTCTGGTTTGGATCACGTAGTAATGTGGTACCACACTGAAACAGTCGATTAAACCTGGTTTCGATCAATATTTTAGAGGATAACGCATGTTAGGTCTGGGATAGGTCTGGGATTAGACCTCATCAGACTCATACTTTCGCACACTTCACATACTCGTTGACAAGATCCTGGGTTTTTTTCTGGTTTGGATCACGTAGTAATGTGGTACCACACTGAAACAGTCAATGAAACCTGGTTTCGATCAATATTTTAGAGAATAATTCATGTTAGGTCTAGGTTAGGTCTGGGATTTACTCCCATCAGGCTCATTCTTTCGCATATTACTCATACTTGATGGCTAGATCCTGGCCTCTTTCTGGATTGGATCACGTAGTAATGTGGGACCACACTGAAACAGTCAATGAAACCTGGTATCGATCAATATTTTAGAGAATAATTCATGTTAGGTCTAGGTTAGGTCTGGGATTTACTCCCATCAGGCTCATTCTTTCGCATATTACTCATACTTGATGGCTAGATCCTGGGCTCTTTCTGGATTGGATCACGTAGTAATGTGGGACCACACTGAAACAGTCAATTAAACCTGGTTTCGACCAATATTTTAGAGAATAATTCATGTTAGGTCTAGGTTAGGTCTGGGATTTGCTCTCATCAGGCTCATTCTTTCGCATATTTCTCATATTTGATGGCTAGATCCTGGGCTTTTTCTGGATTGCATCACGTAGTAATGAAGTACGACACTGAAACAGTCAATTAAACCTGGTTTCCATCAATATCTTAGAGGACAACGCAAGTTAGGTCTAGGTTTGGCCTGGGATTTTCACTCATCACACTCATACTTTCGCATTCTTCACATACTTGTTGAACGGATCCTGGGTTTTTTCTGGTTTGGATCACGTAGTAATGTGGGACCACACTGAAACAGTCAATTAAACCTGGTTTCGACCAATATTTTAGAGAATAATTCATGTTAGGTCTAGGTTAGGTCTGGGATTTGCTCTCATCAGGCTCATTCTTTCGCATATTTCTCATATTTGATGGCTAGATCCTGGGCTTTTTCTGGATTGCATCACGTAGTAATGAAGTACGACACTGAAACAGTCAATTAAACCTGGTTTCCATCAATATCTTAGAGGACAACGCAAGTTAGGTCTGGGATAGGTCTGGGATATGCCCTCATCAGGTTCATACTTTTGCGTTTTTCACATAATTGTTGAACAGATCCAGGGTTTTTTCTGGTTTGGATCCCGTAGTAGTGTGGTACCACACTGAAACAGTCCATTAAACCTGGTTTCGCTCAATATTTTAGAGGATAACGCATGTTAGGTCTGGGTCAGGCCTGGGATTTTCACTCATCAGACTCATACTTTCGCATTCTTCACATACTTGTTCAACGGATCCTGGGTTTTTTCAGGTTTGGATCACGTAGTAATGTGGGTCCACACTGAGACAATCAATTAAACCTGGTTTCGGTCAATAGTTTAGAGAATAATTCATGTTAGGTCTAGGTTAGGTCTGGGATTTACTCCCATCAGGCTCATTCTTTCGCATATTACTCATACTTGATGGCTAGATCCTGGGCTCTTTCTGGATTGGATCACGTAGTAATGTGGGACCACACTGAAACAGTGAATTAAACCTGGTTTCCATCAATATCTTAGAGGACAACGCAAGTTAGGTCTAGGTTAGCCCTGGGATTTTCACTCATCGGACTCATACTTTCGCATTCTTCTCATACTTGTTGAACTGGTCCTGGGGTTTTTTTCTGGATTGCATCACGTAGTAATGTGGTACCACACTGAAACAGTCGATTAAACCTCGTTTCGATCAATATTTTAGAGGATAACGCAAGTTAAGTCTGGGATTGGTCTGGGATTTGACCTCATCAGACTCATACTTTCGCACACTTCACATACTTGTTGAACAGATCCTGGGTTTTTTCTGGTATGGATCCCGTAGTAGTGTGCTACCACACTGAAACAGTCCATTAAACCTGGTTTCGATCAATATTTTAGAGAATAATTCATGTTAGGTCTAGGTTAGGTCTGGGATTTGCTCTCATCAGGCACATTCTTTCGCATATTTCCCATACTTCATGGCTAGATCCTGGGCTTCTTCTGGATTGCATCACGTTGTAATGTGGGACCACACTGAAACAATCAATTAAACCTGGTCTTGATAAATATTTTAGAGGATAACGCATGTTAGGTTTGGGTTAGGTCTAGGATTTGCCCTCAGCAGGCTCATACTTTCGCATATCTCTCATACTTCATGGCTAGATCCTGGGCTGTTTCTGGATTGTATCTCGTAGTAATGTGGTTCCACGCTGAAACAGTCAATTAAATCTGGTTTCGATCAATATTTTAGAGAATAATTCATATTAGGTCTAGGTTAGGTCTGGGATTTGCTCTCATCAGGCTCGTTCTTTCGCATATTTCTCATACTTGATGGCTGGATCCTGGGATTTTTCTGGATTGCATCACGGAGTAATGAAGTACAACACTGAAACAGTCAATTAAACCTGGTTTCCATCAATATCTTAGAGGACAACGCAAGTTAGGTCTGGGATAGGTCTGGGATTTGCCCTCATCAGGCTCATACTTTCGCGTTTTTCACATACTTGTTGAACAGATCCTGGGTTTTTTCTGGTTTGGATCACGTAGTAGCGTGGTACCACACTGAAACAGTCCATCAAACCTGGTTTGGATCAACATTTTAGAGGATAACGCATGTTAGGTCTAGGTTAGGTCTGGGATTTTCACTCATCAGACTCATACTTTCGCATTCTTCACATACTTGTTGAGCGGATCCTGGGTTTTTTCTGGTTTGGTTCACGTAGTAATGTGGTACCACACTGAAACAGTCGATTAAACCTGGTTTCGATCAATATTTTAGAGAATAATTCATGTTAGGCCTAGGTTAGGTCTGGGATTTGCTCTCATCAGGCACATTCTTTCGCATATTTCTCATACTTGATGGCTAGATCCTGGGCTGTTTCTGGATTGTATGACATAGTAATGTGGCACCACGCTGAAACAGTGAATTAAACCTGGTTTCGATCAATATTTTAGAGGATAACGCGAGTTAGGTCTAGGTTAGGCCTGGGATTTGCCCTCATCAGGGTCATACTTTCGCAGTTTTATCATACATGTTGACCTGATCGAGGGTTTTTTCTGCTTTGGATCACGTAGTAAAGTGGTACCACACTGAAACATTCCATTAAACCTGGTCTTGACAAATATTTTAGAGGATAACGGATGCTAGGTTTGGGTTAGGTCTAGGATTTGCCCTCATCAGGCTCATACTTTCGCATATTTCTCGTACTTCATGGCAAGATCCTGGGCTGTTTCTGGATTGTATCACGTAGTAATGTGGTACCACGCTGAAACAGTCAATTAAACCTGGTTTCGATCAATATTTTAGAGGATAACGCAAGATAGGTCTGGCATAGGTCTGGGATTCGCCCTCATCAGGCTCATACTTTCGCGTTTTTCACATACTTGTTGAACAGATCCTGGGTTTTTTCTGGTTTGTATCACGTAGTAGTGTGGTACCACACTGAAACAGTCGATTAAACCTGGTTTCGATCAATATTTTAGAGGATAACGCAAGTTAAGTCTGGGATTGGTCTGGGATTTGACCTCATCAAACTCATACTTTCGCTCACTTCACATACTCATTGAACAGATCCTGGGTTACATTCTGGTTTGGATCATATAGTAATGTGTAACCACACTGAAACAGTCGATTAAACCAGGTTTCGATCAATATTTTTGAGGATAACGCATGTTGGGTCTAGGTTAGGCCTGGGATTTTCACTCATCAGACTCATACTTTCGCATTCTTCACATACTTGTTGAACGGATCCTGGGTTTTTTCTGGTTTGGATCACGTTGTAATGTGGGTCCACACTGAAACAGTCAATTAAACCTGGTTTCGACCAATATTTTAGAGAATAATTCGTGTTAGGTCTAGGTTATGTCTGGGATTTGCTCTCATCAGGCTCATTCTTTCGCATATTTCTCATACTTGATGGCTAGATCCTGGGCTTTTTCTGGATTGCATCACGTAGTAATGTGGTACCACACTGAAACAGTCGATTAAACCTGGTTTCGATCAATATTTTAGAGGATAACGCAAGTTAAGTCCGGGATTGGTCTGGGATTTGACCTCATCAAACTCATACTTTCGCACACTTCACATACTTGTTGAACAGATCCTGCGTTTTTTCTGGTATGGATTCCGTAGTAGTGTGCTACCACACTGAAACAGTCCATTAAACCTGGTTTCGCTCAACATTTTTGAGGATAACGCATGTTAGGTCAAGGTTAGGTCTAAGATTTGCCCTCATCAGACTCACAGTTTCGCGTTTTTCACATACTTGTTGAACAGATCCTGGGCTTTTTCTGGATTGCATCACGTAGTAATGTGGTACCACGCTGAAACAGTCAATTAAACCTGGTTTCGATCAATATTTTAGAGGATAACGCAAGATAGGTCTGGCATAGGTCTGGGATTCGCCCTCATCAGGCTCATACTTTCGCGTTTTTCACATACTTGTTGAACAGATCCTGGGTTTTTTCTGGTTTGTATCACGTAGTAGTGTGGTACCACACTGAAACAGTCGATTAAACCTGGTTTCGATCAATATTTTAGAGGATAACGCAAGTTAAGTCTGGGATAGGTCTGGGATTTGACCTCATCAAACTCATACTTTCGCTCACTTCACATACTCGTTGAACACATCCTGGGTTACATTCTGGTTTGGATCATATAGTAATGTGATACCACACCGAAACAGTCGATTAAACCAGGTTTCGATCAATATTTTTGAGGATAACGCATGTTAGGTCTAGGTTAGGCCTGGGATTTTCACTTATCAGACTCATACTTTCGCATTCCTCTCATACTTGTTGAACTGATCCTGGGTTTTTTCTGGTTTGGATCACGTTGTAATGTGGGACCACACTGAAACAATCAATTAAACCTGGTCTTGATAAATATTTTAGAGGATAACGCATGTTAGGTTTGGGTTAGGTTTAGGATTTGCCCTCAGCAGGCTCATACTTTCGCATATCTCTCATACTTCATGGCTAGATCCTGGGCTGTTTCTGGATTGTATCACGTAGTAATGAAGTACAACACTGAAACAGTCAATTAAACCTGGTTTCCATCAATATCTTAGAGGACAACGCATGTTAGGTCTGGGATAGGTCTGGGATTTGCCCTCATCAGGCTCATACTTTCGCGTTTTTCACATACTTGTTGAACAGATCCTGGGTTTTTTCTGGTTTGGATCACGTAGTACTGTGGTACCGCACTGAAACAGTCCATTAAACCTGGTTTCGATCAATATTTTAGAGGATAACGCATGTTAGGTCAGGGATAGGTCTGGGATTAGCCCTCATCAGACTCATACTTTCGCACACTTCACATACTCGTTGACAAGATCCTGGGTTTTTTTCTGGTTTGCATCACGTAGTAATGTGGTACCACACTGAAACAGTCGATTAAACCTGGTTTCGATCAATATTTTTCAGGATAACGCATGTTAGGTCTGGGATAGGTCTGGGATTTGCCCTCATCAGGCACATACTATCCCAGTTTTAACATGCATGTTGACCTGATCGAGGGTTTTTTCTGCTTTGGATCACGTTGTAAAGTGGTACCACAATAAAACATTCAATTAAACCTGGTTTCGATCAATATTTTAGAGGATATCGCAAGTTAGGTCTGGGATAGGTCTGGGATTTGCCCTCATCAGGCTCATACTTTCGCACACTTCACATACTCGTTGAACAGATCCTGGGTTACTTTCTGGTTTGGATCATATAGTAATGTGGTACCACACTGAAACAGTCGATTAAACCAGGTTTCGATCAATATTTTTGAGGATAACGCATGTTAGGTCTAGGTTAGGTCTGGGATTTGCTCTCATCAGGCACATTCTTTCGCATATTTCTCATACTTCATGGCTAGATCCTGGGCTTTTTCTGGATTGCATCACGTTGTAATGTGGGACCACACTGAAACAATCAATTAAACCTAGTCTTGATAAATATTTTAGAGGATAACGCATGTTAGGTTTGGGTTAGGTCTAGGATTGGCCCTCAGCAGGCTCATACTTTCGCATATCTCTCATACTTCATGGCTAGATCCTGGGCTGTTTCTGGATTGTATCTCGTAGTAATGTGGTTCCACGCTGAAACAGTCAATTAAACCTGGTTTCGATCAATATTTTAGAGAATAATTCATATTAGGTCTAGGTTAGGTCTGGGATTTGCTCTCATCAGGCTCGTTCTTTCGCATATTTCTCATACTTGATGGCTGGATCCTGGGCTTTTTCTGGATTGCATCACGGAGTAATGAAGTACAACACTGAAACAGTCAATTATACCTGGTTTCCATCAATATCTTAGAGGACAACGCAAGTTAGGTCTGGGATAGGTCTGGGATTTGCCCTCATCAGGCTCATACTTTCGCGTTTTTCACATACTTGTTGAACAGATCCTGGGTTTTTTCTGGTTTGGATCACGTAGTAGCGTGGTACCACACTGAAACAGTCCATCAAACCTGGTTTGGATCAACATTTTAGAGGATAACGCATGTTAGGTCTAGGTTAGGTCTGGGATTTTCACTCATCAGACTCATACTTTCGCATTCTTCACATACTTGTTGAGCGGATCCTGGGTTTTTCTGGTTTGGTTCACGTAGTAATGTGGTACCACACTGAAACAGTCGATTAAACCTGGTTTCGATCAATATTTTAGAGAATAATTCATGTTAGGTCTAGGTTAGGTCTGGGATTTGCTCTCATCAGGCACATTCTTTCGCATATTTCTCATACTTGATGGCTAGATCCTGGGCTGTTTCTGGATTGTATGACATAGTAATGTGGCACCACGCGGAAACAGTGAATTAAACCTGGTTTTGATCAATATTTTAGAGGATAACGCATGTTAGGTCTCGGTTAGCCCTGGGATTTTCACTCATCAGACTCATACTTTCGCATTCCTCTCATACTTGTTGAACTGATCCTGGGTTTTTTCTGGTTTGGATCACGTAGTAATGTGGTACCACACTGAAACAGTCGATTAAACCTGGTTTCGATCAATATTTTAGAGGATAACGCAAGTTAAGTCTGGGATTGGTCTGGGATTTGACCTCATCAGACTCATACTTTCGCATATTTCTCGTACTTCATGGCAAGATCCTGACCTGTTTCTGGATTGTATCACGTAGTAATGTGGTACCACGCTGAAACAGTCAATTAAACCTGGTTTCGATCAATATTTTAGAGGATAACGCAAGTTAGGTCTGGCATAGGTCTGGGATTCGCCCTCATCAGGCTCATACTTTCGCGTTTTTCACATACTTGTTGAACAGATCCTCGGTTTTTTCTGGTTTGTATCACGTAGTAGTGTGGTACCACACTGAAACAGTCCATTAACCCTGGTTTGGATCAATATTTTAGAGGATAACGCATGTTAGGTCTCGGTTAGCCCTGGGATTTTCACTCATCAGACTCATACTTTCGCATTCCTCTCATACTTGTTGAACTGATCCTGGGTTTTTTCTGGTTTGGATCACGTAGTAATGTGGTACCACACTGAAACAGTCGATTAAACCTGGTTTCGATCAATATTTTAGAGGATAACGCAAGTTAAGTCTGGGATTGGTCTGGGATTTGACCTCATCAGACTCATACTTTCGCTCACTTCACATACTCGTTGAACAGATCCTGGGTTACATTCTGGTTTGGATCATATAGTAATGTGGTACCACACTGAAACAGTCGATTAAACCAGGTTTCGATCAATATTTTTGAGGATAACGCATGTTGGGTCTAGGTTAGGCCTGGGATTTTCACTCATCAGACTCATACTTTCGCATTCTTCACATACTTGTTGAACGGATCCTGGGTTTTTTCTGGTTTGGATCACGTTGTAATGTGGGTCCACACTGAAACAGTCAATTAAACCTGGTTTCGACCAATATTTTAGAGAATAATTCGTGTTAGGTCTGGGTTAGGTCTGGGATTTGCTCTCATCAGGCTCATTCTTTCGCATATTTCTCATTCTTGATGGCTAGATCCTGGGCTTTTTCTGGATTGCATCACGTAGTAATGTGGTACCACACTGAAACAGTCGATTAAACCTGGTTTCGATCAATATTTTAGAGGATAACGCAAGTTAAGTCCGGGATTGGTCTGGGATTTGACCTCATCAAACTCATACTTTCGCACACTTCACATACTTGTTGAACAGATCCTGCGTTTTTTCTGGTATGGATTCCGTAGTAGTGTGCTACCACACTGAAACAGTCCATTAAACCTGGTTTCGCTCAATATTTTTGAGGATAACGCATGTTAGGTCTGGGATAGGTCTGGGATTTGCCCTCATCAGGCTCATACTTTCGCGTTTTTCACATACTTGTTGAACAGATCCTGGGTTTTTTCTGGTTTGGATCACGTAGTACTGTGGTACCACACTGAAACAGTCCATTAAACCTGGCTTGGATCAATATTTTAGAGGATAACGCATGTTAGGTCTAGGTTAGGTCTGGGATTTTCACTCATCAGACTCATACTTTCGCATTCTTCACATACTTGTTGAGCGGATCCTGGGTTTTTTCTGGATTGGTTCACGTAGTAATGTGGTACCACACTGAAACAGTCGATTAAACCTGGTTTCGATCAATATTTTAGAGGATAACGCAAGTTAGGTCTGGGATAGGTCTGGGATTTGACCTCATCAGACTCATACTTTCGCACTCTTCACATACTTGTTGAACGGATCCTGGGTTTTTTCTGGTTTGGATCACGTAGTAATGTGGGACCACACGGAAACAGACAATTAAACCTGGTTTCGATCAATATTTTAGAGAATAATTCATGTTAGGTCTAGGTTAGGTCGGGGATTTGCTCTCATCAGGCTCATTCTGTCGCATATTTCTCATACGTGTTGAACAGATCCTGGGCTTTTTCTGGATTGCATCACGTAGTAATGTAGTACCACACTGAAACAGTTAATGAAACCTGGTTTCAATCAATATTTTAGAGGACAACGCAAGTTAGGTCTAGGTAAGGCCTGAGATTTTCACTGATCAGACTCATACTTTCGCATTCTTCACATACTTGTTGAACGGATCCTGGGTTTTTTCTGGGTTGGAACACGTAGTAATGTGGTAACACACTGAAACATTCAATTAAACCTGGTCTTGATAAATATTTTAGAGAATAGCGCATGTTAGGTCTGGGTTAGGTCTAGGATTTGCCCTCATCAGGCTCATACTTTCGCATATTTCTCATACTTCATGGCTAGATCCTGGGCTACTTCTGGATTGGATCACGTAGTAAAGTGGTACCACACTGAAACATTCAATGAAACCTGGTCTGGATAAATATTTTAGAGGTTAACGCATGTTAGGTCAAGGTAAGGTCTAAGATTTGCCCTCATCAGGCTCACAGTTTCGCGTTTTTCACATACTTGTTGAACAGACCCTGTGTTGTTTTTGGTTTGGATCACGCAGTAATGTGGTACCACACTGAAACGGTCAATTAAACCTGGTTTCGATCAATATTTTTGAGGATAACGCATGTTAGGTCTAGGTTAGGCCGGGGATTTGCCCTCATCAGGGTCATACTTTCGCAGTTTTAACATACATGTTGACCTGATCGACGGTTTTTTCTGCTTTGGATCGCGTAGTAAAGTGGTACCACACTGAAACAGTCCATTAAACCTGGTTTCGATTAATATTTTGGAGGATAACGCAATTTAGGTCTGGGATAGGTCTGGGATTCGCCCTCATCAGGCTCATACTTTCGCGTTTTTCACATACTTCTTGAACAGATCCTGGGTTTTTTCTGGTTTGGAACACATAGTAATGTGGTACCACACTGAAACAGTCCATTAAACCTGGTTTCGATCAATATTTTAGAGGATAATGCATGTTAGGTCTAGGTTAGGCCTGGGATTTGCCCTCATCAGGGTCATACTTTCGCGTTTTTCACATACTTGTTGAACAGATACTGGGTTTTTTTTTGGTTTGGATCACGTAGTAATGTGGTACCACACTGAAACTGTTGATTAACCCTGGTTTCGAACAATATTTTAGAGGATAACGCAAGTTAGGTCTAGGTTAGGCCTGGGATTTGACCTCATCAGACTCATACTTTCGCACACTTCACATACTCGTTGAACAGATCCTGGGTTTTTTCTGGTTTGGAACACATAGTAATGTGGTACCACACTGAAACAGTCCATTAAACCTGGTCTTGATAAATATTTTAGAGGATAACACATGTTAGGTCTAGGTTAGGCCTGGGATTTGACCTCATCAGACTCATACTTTCGCACACTTCACATACTCGTTGAACAGATCCTGGGTTTTTTGTAGTTTGGATCACGTAGTAATGTGGTACCACACTGAAACAGTCCATTAAACCTGGTCTTGATAAATATTTTAGAGGATAACGCATGTTACGTCAGGGTAAGGTCTAGGATTTGCCCTCATCAGGCTCATACTTTCGCATATTTCTAATACTTCATAGCTAGATCCTGGGCTATTTCTGGATTGCATCACGTAGTAATGTAGTACCTCACTGAAACAGTCGATTAACCCTGGTTTCGATCAATATTTTAGAGGATAACACATGTTAGGTCTAGGTTAGGCCTGGGATTTGACCTCATCAGACTCATACTTTCGCACACTTCACATACTCGTTGAACAGATCCTGGGTTTTTTGTAGTTTGGATCACGTAGTAATGTGGTACCACACTGAAACAGTCCATTAAACCTGGTTTCGATCAATATTTTTGAGGATAACGCATGTTAGGTCTGTGTTAGGTCTAGGATTTGCCCTCGTCTGGATCATACTTTCGCATCTTTCACATACTTGTTGAACAGATCCTGGGTTTTTTCTGGTTTGGATCACGTAGTAATGTGGTACCACACTGAAACTGTTGATTAACCCTGGTTTCGAACAATATTTTAGAGGATAACGCAAGTTAGGTCTAGGTTAGGCCTGGGATTTGACCTCATCAGACTCATACTTTCGCACACTTCACATACTCGTTGAACAGATCCTGGGTTTTTTCTGGTTTGGAACACATAGTAATGTGGTACCACACTGAAACAGTCCATTAAACCTGGTCTTGATAAATATTTTAGAGGATAACACATGTTAGGTCTAGGATAGGCCTGGGATTTGCCCTCATCAGACACATAATTTCGCATTCTTTACGTACTTGTTGAACAGCTCCTGGGTTTTTTTCTGGTTTGGATCACGTAGTAATGTGGTACCACACTGAAACTGTTGATTAAACCTGGTTTGGATCAATATTTTAGAGGATAACGCATGTTAGGTCTAGGTTAGGTCTGGGATTTTCACTCATCAGACTCATACTTTCGCATTCTTCACATACTTGTTGAGCGGATCCTGGGTTTTTTCTGGTTTGGTTCACGTAGTAATGTGGTACCACACTGAAACAGTCGATTAAACCTGGTTTCGAACAATATTTTAGAGGATAACGCAAGTTAGGTCTGGGATAGGTCTGGGATTTGACCTCATCAGACTCATACTTTCGCACACTTCACATACTCGTTGAACAGATCCTGGGTTATTTTCTGGTTTGGATCACATAGTAATGTGGTACCACACTGAAACAGTCCATTAAACCTGGTTTCACTCAATATTTTGGAGGATAACGCATGTTAGGTCTTGGTTAGGTCTGGGATTTGCTCTCATCAGGCTCATTCTTTCGCATATTTCTCATACTTGATGGCTAGATCATGGGCTTTTTCTGGATTGCATCACGTAGTAATGTAGTACCACACTGAAACAGTCAATGAAACCTGGTTTCCATCAATATTTTAGAGGACAACGCAAGTTAGGTCTAGGTAAGGCCTGAGATTTTCACTGATCAGACTCATACTTTCGCATTCTTCACATACTTGTTGAACGGATCCTGGGTTTTTTCTGCTTTTGATCACGTAGTAAATAGGTACCACACTGAAACAGTCCATTAAACCTGGTTTGCATCAATATTTTAGAGGATAACGCATGTTAGGTCTAGGTTAGCCCCGAGATTTTCACTCATCAGACTCATACTTTCGCATTCTTCACATACTTGATGAACGGATCCTGCGTTTTTTCTGGTTTGGTTCACGTAGTAATGTGGTACCACACTGAAACATTCAATAAAACCTGGTCTTGATAAATATTTTAGAGGATAACGCATGTTAGGTCTGGGTCAGGTCTAGAATTTGCCCACATCATGCTCATACTTTCGCATCTTTCTCATACATCATGGCTAGATCCTGGGCTATTTCTGGATTGTAGCACGTAGTAATGTGGTACCACGCTGAAACAGTCCATTAAACCTGGTTTCGATCAATATTTTTGAGGATAACGCATGTTAGGTCTGGGATAGGTCTGGGATTTGCCCTCATGCGGGACATACTTTCGCATTTTTCCATACATGTTGAACAGATCCTGGGTTTTTTCTTGATTGGATCGCGCAGTAATGTGGTACCACACTGAAACAGTCCACTAAACCTGGTTTCGATCAATATTTTAGAGGATAACGAAAGTTGTGTCTAGGTTAGGCCTGGGACTTGGACTCATCAGGGTCATACTTTCGCAGTTTTAACATACATGTTGACCTAATCCAGGGTTTTTTCTGCTTTGGATCACGTAGTAATGTGGTACCACACTAAAACAGTCAATTCAACCTGGTTTCGATCAATATTTTAGAGGATAACGCAAGTTATGTCTGGGATAGGTCTGGGATTTGCCCTCATCAGGCTCATACTTTCGCGTTTTTCACATACTTGTTGAACGGGTCTTGGGTTTTTTCTGGTGTGGATCACGTAGTAATGTGGTACCGCACTGAAACAATCAATTAAACCTGGTCTTGATAAATATTTTAGAGGATAACGCATGTTAGGTCTGGGTTAGGTCTAGGATATGCCCTCATCAGGCTCATACTTTCGCATATTTCTCATACTTCATGGCTGGATCCTGGGCTATTTCTGGATTGGATCACGTAGTAATGTGGTACCACACTGAAGCAGTCAATTTAACCTGGTTTCGATCAATATTTTAGAGAATAATTCATGTTCGGTCTAGGTTAGGTCTGCGATTTGCTCTCATCTGGCTCATTCTTTCGCATATTTCTCATACTTGATGGCTAGAGCCTGGGCTTTATCTGGATTGCATCACGTAGTAATGAAGTACAACACTGAAACAGTCAATTAAACCTGGTTTCCATCAATATTTTAGAGGATAACGCATGTCATGTCTAGGTGAGACCTGGGATTAGCCCTCATCAGACTCATACTTTCGCACACTTCACATACTCGTTGACAAGATCCTGGGTTTTTTTCTGGTTTGCATCACGTAGTAATGTGGTACCACACTGAAACAGTCGATTAAACCTGGTTTCGATCAATATTTTTCAGGATAACGCATGTTAGGTCTGGGATAGGTCTGGGATTTGCCCTCATCAGGCACATACTATCCCAGTTTTAACATGCATGTTGACCTGATCGAGGGTTTTTTCTGCTTTGGATCACGTTGTAAAGTGGTACCACAATAAAACATTCAATTAAACCTGGTTTCGATCAATATTTTAGAGGATATCGCAAGTTAGGTCTGGGATAGGTCTGGGATTTGCCCTCATCAGGCTCATACTTTCGCACACTTCACATACTCGTTGAACAGATCCTGGGTTACTTTCTGGTTTGGATCATATAGTAATGTGGTACCACACTGAAACAGTCGATTAAACCAGGTTTCGATCAATATTTTTGAGGATAACGCATGTTAGGTCTAGGTTAGGTCTGGGATTTGCTCTCATCAGGCACATTCTTTCGCATATTTCTCATACTTCATGGCTAGATCCTGGGCTTTTTCTGGATTGCATCACGTTGTAATGTGGGACCACACTGAAACAATCAATTAAACCTAGTCTTGATAAATATTTTAGAGGATAACGCATGTTAGGTTTGGGTTAGGTCTAGGATTGGCCCTCAGCAGGCTCATACTTTCGCATATCTCTCATACTTCATGGCTAGATCCTGGGCTGTTTCTGGATTGTATCTCGTAGTAATGTGGTTCCACGCTGAAACAGTCAATTAAACCTGGTTTCGATCAATATTTTAGAGAATAATTCATATTAGGTCTAGGTTAGGTCTGGGATTTGCTCTCATCAGGCTCGTTCTTTCGCATATTTCTCATACTTGATGGCTGGATCCTGGGCTTTTTCTGGATTGCATCACGGAGTAATGAAGTACAACACTGAAACAGTCAATTATACCTGGTTTCCATCAATATCTTAGAGGACAACGCAAGTTAGGTCTGGGATAGGTCTGGGATTTGCCCTCATCAGGCTCATACTTTCGCGTTTTTCACATACTTGTTGAACAGATCCTGGGTTTTTTCTGGTTTGGATCACGTAGTAGCGTGGTACCACACTGAAACAGTCCATCAAACCTGGTTTGGATCAACATTTTAGAGGATAACGCATGTTAGGTCTAGGTTAGGTCTGGGATTTTCACTCATCAGACTCATACTTTCGCATTCTTCACATACTTGTTGAGCGGATCCTGGGTTTTTCTGGTTTGGTTCACGTAGTAATGTGGTACCACACTGAAACAGTCGATTAAACCTGGTTTCGATCAATATTTTAGAGAATAATTCATGTTAGGTCTAGGTTAGGTCTGGGATTTGCTCTCATCAGGCACATTCTTTCGCATATTTCTCATACTTGATGGCTAGATCCTGGGCTGTTTCTGGATTGTATGACATAGTAATGTGGCACCACGCGGAAACAGTGAATTAAACCTGGTTTTGATCAATATTTTAGAGGATAACGCATGTTAGGTCTCGGTTAGCCCTGGGATTTTCACTCATCAGACTCATACTTTCGCATTCCTCTCATACTTGTTGAACTGATCCTGGGTTTTTTCTGGTTTGGATCACGTAGTAATGTGGTACCACACTGAAACAGTCGATTAAACCTGGTTTCGATCAATATTTTAGAGGATAACGCAAGTTAAGTCTGGGATTGGTCTGGGATTTGACCTCATCAGACTCATACTTTCGCATATTTCTCGTACTTCATGGCAAGATCCTGACCTGTTTCTGGATTGTATCACGTAGTAATGTGGTACCACGCTGAAACAGTCAATTAAACCTGGTTTCGATCAATATTTTAGAGGATAACGCAAGTTAGGTCTGGCATAGGTCTGGGATTCGCCCTCATCAGGCTCATACTTTCGCGTTTTTCACATACTTGTTGAACAGATCCTCGGTTTTTTCTGGTTTGTATCACGTAGTAGTGTGGTACCACACTGAAACAGTCCATTAACCCTGGTTTGGATCAATATTTTAGAGGATAACGCATGTTAGGTCTCGGTTAGCCCTGGGATTTTCACTCATCAGACTCATACTTTCGCATTCCTCTCATACTTGTTGAACTGATCCTGGGTTTTTTCTGGTTTGGATCACGTAGTAATGTGGTACCACACTGAAACAGTCGATTAAACCTGGTTTCGATCAATATTTTAGAGGATAACGCAAGTTAAGTCTGGGATTGGTCTGGGATTTGACCTCATCAGACTCATACTTTCGCTCACTTCACATACTCGTTGAACAGATCCTGGGTTACATTCTGGTTTGGATCATATAGTAATGTGGTACCACACTGAAACAGTCGATTAAACCAGGTTTCGATCAATATTTTTGAGGATAACGCATGTTGGGTCTAGGTTAGGCCTGGGATTTTCACTCATCAGACTCATACTTTCGCATTCTTCACATACTTGTTGAACGGATCCTGGGTTTTTTCTGGTTTGGATCACGTTGTAATGTGGGTCCACACTGAAACAGTCAATTAAACCTGGTTTCGACCAATATTTTAGAGAATAATTCGTGTTAGGTCTGGGTTAGGTCTGGGATTTGCTCTCATCAGGCTCATTCTTTCGCATATTTCTCATTCTTGATGGCTAGATCCTGGGCTTTTTCTGGATTGCATCACGTAGTAATGTGGTACCACACTGAAACAGTCGATTAAACCTGGTTTCGATCAATATTTTAGAGGATAACGCAAGTTAAGTCCGGGATTGGTCTGGGATTTGACCTCATCAAACTCATACTTTCGCACACTTCACATACTTGTTGAACAGATCCTGCGTTTTTTCTGGTATGGATTCCGTAGTAGTGTGCTACCACACTGAAACAGTCCATTAAACCTGGTTTCGCTCAATATTTTTGAGGATAACGCATGTTAGGTCTGGGATAGGTCTGGGATTTGCCCTCATCAGGCTCATACTTTCGCGTTTTTCACATACTTGTTGAACAGATCCTGGGTTTTTTCTGGTTTGGATCACGTAGTACTGTGGTACCACACTGAAACAGTCCATTAAACCTGGCTTGGATCAATATTTTAGAGGATAACGCATGTTAGGTCTAGGTTAGGTCTGGGATTTTCACTCATCAGACTCATACTTTCGCATTCTTCACATACTTGTTGAGCGGATCCTGGGTTTTTTCTGGATTGGTTCACGTAGTAATGTGGTACCACACTGAAACAGTCGATTAAACCTGGTTTCGATCAATATTTTAGAGGATAACGCAAGTTAGGTCTGGGATAGGTCTGGGATTTGACCTCATCAGACTCATACTTTCGCACTCTTCACATACTTGTTGAACGGATCCTGGGTTTTTTCTGGTTTGGATCACGTAGTAATGTGGGACCACACGGAAACAGACAATTAAACCTGGTTTCGATCAATATTTTAGAGAATAATTCATGTTAGGTCTAGGTTAGGTCGGGGATTTGCTCTCATCAGGCTCATTCTGTCGCATATTTCTCATACGTGTTGAACAGATCCTGGGCTTTTTCTGGATTGCATCACGTAGTAATGTAGTACCACACTGAAACAGTTAATGAAACCTGGTTTCAATCAATATTTTAGAGGACAACGCAAGTTAGGTCTAGGTAAGGCCTGAGATTTTCACTGATCAGACTCATACTTTCGCATTCTTCACATACTTGTTGAACGGATCCTGGGTTTTTTCTGGGTTGGAACACGTAGTAATGTGGTAACACACTGAAACATTCAATTAAACCTGGTCTTGATAAATATTTTAGAGAATAGCGCATGTTAGGTCTGGGTTAGGTCTAGGATTTGCCCTCATCAGGCTCATACTTTCGCATATTTCTCATACTTCATGGCTAGATCCTGGGCTACTTCTGGATTGGATCACGTAGTAAAGTGGTACCACACTGAAACATTCAATGAAACCTGGTCTGGATAAATATTTTAGAGGTTAACGCATGTTAGGTCAAGGTAAGGTCTAAGATTTGCCCTCATCAGGCTCACAGTTTCGCGTTTTTCACATACTTGTTGAACAGACCCTGTGTTGTTTTTGGTTTGGATCACGCAGTAATGTGGTACCACACTGAAACGGTCAATTAAACCTGGTTTCGATCAATATTTTTGAGGATAACGCATGTTAGGTCTAGGTTAGGCCGGGGATTTGCCCTCATCAGGGTCATACTTTCGCAGTTTTAACATACATGTTGACCTGATCGACGGTTTTTTCTGCTTTGGATCGCGTAGTAAAGTGGTACCACACTGAAACAGTCCATTAAACCTGGTTTCGATTAATATTTTGGAGGATAACGCAATTTAGGTCTGGGATAGGTCTGGGATTCGCCCTCATCAGGCTCATACTTTCGCGTTTTTCACATACTTCTTGAACAGATCCTGGGTTTTTTCTGGTTTGGAACACATAGTAATGTGGTACCACACTGAAACAGTCCATTAAACCTGGTTTCGATCAATATTTTAGAGGATAATGCATGTTAGGTCTAGGTTAGGCCTGGGATTTGCCCTCATCAGGGTCATACTTTCGCGTTTTTCACATACTTGTTGAACAGATACTGGGTTTTTTTTTGGTTTGGATCACGTAGTAATGTGGTACCACACTGAAACTGTTGATTAACCCTGGTTTCGAACAATATTTTAGAGGATAACGCAAGTTAGGTCTAGGTTAGGCCTGGGATTTGACCTCATCAGACTCATACTTTCGCACACTTCACATACTCGTTGAACAGATCCTGGGTTTTTTCTGGTTTGGAACACATAGTAATGTGGTACCACACTGAAACAGTCCATTAAACCTGGTCTTGATAAATATTTTAGAGGATAACACATGTTAGGTCTAGGTTAGGCCTGGGATTTGACCTCATCAGACTCATACTTTCGCACACTTCACATACTCGTTGAACAGATCCTGGGTTTTTTGTAGTTTGGATCACGTAGTAATGTGGTACCACACTGAAACAGTCCATTAAACCTGGTCTTGATAAATATTTTAGAGGATAACGCATGTTACGTCAGGGTAAGGTCTAGGATTTGCCCTCATCAGGCTCATACTTTCGCATATTTCTAATACTTCATAGCTAGATCCTGGGCTATTTCTGGATTGCATCACGTAGTAATGTAGTACCTCACTGAAACAGTCGATTAACCCTGGTTTCGATCAATATTTTAGAGGATAACACATGTTAGGTCTAGGTTAGGCCTGGGATTTGACCTCATCAGACTCATACTTTCGCACACTTCACATACTCGTTGAACAGATCCTGGGTTTTTTGTAGTTTGGATCACGTAGTAATGTGGTACCACACTGAAACAGTCCATTAAACCTGGTTTCGATCAATATTTTTGAGGATAACGCATGTTAGGTCTGTGTTAGGTCTAGGATTTGCCCTCGTCTGGATCATACTTTCGCATCTTTCACATACTTGTTGAACAGATCCTGGGTTTTTTCTGGTTTGGATCACGTAGTAATGTGGTACCACACTGAAACTGTTGATTAACCCTGGTTTCGAACAATATTTTAGAGGATAACGCAAGTTAGGTCTAGGTTAGGCCTGGGATTTGACCTCATCAGACTCATACTTTCGCACACTTCACATACTCGTTGAACAGATCCTGGGTTTTTTCTGGTTTGGAACACATAGTAATGTGGTACCACACTGAAACAGTCCATTAAACCTGGTCTTGATAAATATTTTAGAGGATAACACATGTTAGGTCTAGGATAGGCCTGGGATTTGCCCTCATCAGACACATAATTTCGCATTCTTTACGTACTTGTTGAACAGCTCCTGGGTTTTTTTCTGGTTTGGATCACGTAGTAATGTGGTACCACACTGAAACTGTTGATTAAACCTGGTTTGGATCAATATTTTAGAGGATAACGCATGTTAGGTCTAGGTTAGGTCTGGGATTTTCACTCATCAGACTCATACTTTCGCATTCTTCACATACTTGTTGAGCGGATCCTGGGTTTTTTCTGGTTTGGTTCACGTAGTAATGTGGTACCACACTGAAACAGTCGATTAAACCTGGTTTCGAACAATATTTTAGAGGATAACGCAAGTTAGGTCTGGGATAGGTCTGGGATTTGACCTCATCAGACTCATACTTTCGCACACTTCACATACTCGTTGAACAGATCCTGGGTTATTTTCTGGTTTGGATCACATAGTAATGTGGTACCACACTGAAACAGTCCATTAAACCTGGTTTCACTCAATATTTTGGAGGATAACGCATGTTAGGTCTTGGTTAGGTCTGGGATTTGCTCTCATCAGGCTCATTCTTTCGCATATTTCTCATACTTGATGGCTAGATCATGGGCTTTTTCTGGATTGCATCACGTAGTAATGTAGTACCACACTGAAACAGTCAATGAAACCTGGTTTCCATCAATATTTTAGAGGACAACGCAAGTTAGGTCTAGGTAAGGCCTGAGATTTTCACTGATCAGACTCATACTTTCGCATTCTTCACATACTTGTTGAACGGATCCTGGGTTTTTTCTGCTTTTGATCACGTAGTAAATAGGTACCACACTGAAACAGTCCATTAAACCTGGTTTGCATCAATATTTTAGAGGATAACGCATGTTAGGTCTAGGTTAGCCCCGAGATTTTCACTCATCAGACTCATACTTTCGCATTCTTCACATACTTGATGAACGGATCCTGCGTTTTTTCTGGTTTGGTTCACGTAGTAATGTGGTACCACACTGAAACATTCAATAAAACCTGGTCTTGATAAATATTTTAGAGGATAACGCATGTTAGGTCTGGGTCAGGTCTAGAATTTGCCCACATCATGCTCATACTTTCGCATCTTTCTCATACATCATGGCTAGATCCTGGGCTATTTCTGGATTGTAGCACGTAGTAATGTGGTACCACGCTGAAACAGTCCATTAAACCTGGTTTCGATCAATATTTTTGAGGATAACGCATGTTAGGTCTGGGATAGGTCTGGGATTTGCCCTCATGCGGGACATACTTTCGCATTTTTCCATACATGTTGAACAGATCCTGGGTTTTTTCTTGATTGGATCGCGCAGTAATGTGGTACCACACTGAAACAGTCCACTAAACCTGGTTTCGATCAATATTTTAGAGGATAACGAAAGTTGTGTCTAGGTTAGGCCTGGGACTTGGACTCATCAGGGTCATACTTTCGCAGTTTTAACATACATGTTGACCTAATCCAGGGTTTTTTCTGCTTTGGATCACGTAGTAATGTGGTACCACACTAAAACAGTCAATTCAACCTGGTTTCGATCAATATTTTAGAGGATAACGCAAGTTATGTCTGGGATAGGTCTGGGATTTGCCCTCATCAGGCTCATACTTTCGCGTTTTTCACATACTTGTTGAACGGGTCTTGGGTTTTTTCTGGTGTGGATCACGTAGTAATGTGGTACCGCACTGAAACAATCAATTAAACCTGGTCTTGATAAATATTTTAGAGGATAACGCATGTTAGGTCTGGGTTAGGTCTAGGATATGCCCTCATCAGGCTCATACTTTCGCATATTTCTCATACTTCATGGCTGGATCCTGGGCTATTTCTGGATTGGATCACGTAGTAATGTGGTACCACACTGAAGCAGTCAATTTAACCTGGTTTCGATCAATATTTTAGAGAATAATTCATGTTCGGTCTAGGTTAGGTCTGCGATTTGCTCTCATCTGGCTCATTCTTTCGCATATTTCTCATACTTGATGGCTAGAGCCTGGGCTTTATCTGGATTGCATCACGTAGTAATGAAGTACAACACTGAAACAGTCAATTAAACCTGGTTTCCATCAATATTTTAGAGGATAACGCATGTCATGTCTAGGTGAGACCTGGGATTAGCCCTCATCAGACTCATACTTTCGCATACTTCACATACTCGTTGAACAGATCCCGGGTTATTTTCTGGTTCGGATCACGTAGTAATGTGGTACCACACTGAAACAGTCCATTAAACCTGGTTTCGATCAATATCTTTGAGGATAACGCATGTTAGGTCTGGGTTAGGTCTAGGATTTGCCCTCATCAGGCTCATACTTTCGCATATTTCTCATACTTCATGGCTAGATCCTGGGCTATTTCTGGATTGCATCACGTAGTAATGTAGTACCACACTGATACAGTCAATTAAACCTGGTTTCCATCAATATTTTAGAGGATAACGCATGTTATGTGTAGGTTAGGCCTGGGATTTGCCCTCATCAGGCTCATACTTTCGCATATTTCTAATACTTCATGGCTAGATCCTGGGCTCTTTCTGGATTGGATCACGTATTAATGTTGTACCACACTGAAACAGTCCATTAAACCTGGTTTCGATCAATATTTTTGAGGATAACACATGTTAGGTCTAGGTTAGGTCTGGGATTTGCTCTCATCAGGCTCATTCTTTCGCATATTTCTCATACTTGATGGCTAGATCCTGAGCTTTTTCTGGATTGGATCACTTAGTAATGTAGAACCACACTGAAACAGTAAATTAACTCTGGTTTCGATCACTATTTTAGAGGATAACGCATGTTAGGTCTGGGATAGGTCTGGGATTTTCACTCATCAGACTCATACTTTCGCATTCTTCTCATACTTGTTGAACGGATCCTGTGTTCTTTCTGGTTTGGATCACGTAGTAATGTGGTACCACACTGAAACATTCAATTAAACCTGGTCTTGATAAATATTTTAGACGATAACGCATGCTAGGTCTAGGTTAGGCCTGGGATTTGCCCTCATCAGACTCATACTTTCGCACACTTCACATACTCCTTAACAAGATCCTGGGTTTTTTTCTGGTTTGGATCACGTAGTAATGTGGTACCACACTGAAACAGTCCATTAAACCTGGTTTCGATGAATATTTTAGATGATAACGCATGTTATGTCTGGGATAGGTCTAGAATTTGCCCTCATCCGGCTCATACTTTCACATATTTTTCATACTTGATGGCTAGATCCTGGGCTTTTTCTAGATTGGATCACGTAGTAATGTAGTGCCACACTGATACAGTCGATTAACCCTGCTTTCGATCAATATTTTAGAGGATAACGCATGTTAGGTCTAGGTTAGGCCTGGGATATGTCCTCGTCAGGGTCATACTTTCGCAGTTTTAACATACATGTTGACCTCATCGAGGGTTTTTTCTGCTTTGGATCACGTAGTAAAGTGGTGCCACACTAAAACTGTCAATTAAACCTGGTTTCTATCAATATTTTAGAGGATAACGCAAGTTATGACTGGGATAGGTCTGTGGATTTGCCCTCATCAGGCTCATACTGTCGCATTTTTCACATTCGAGTTGAACAGATCCTGGGTTTTTTCTGGCTTGGATCACGTAGTAATGTGGTACCACACTGAAACAGTCCATTAAACCTGGTTTCGATGAATATTTTAGATGATAACGCATGTTAGGTCTGGGATAGGACTAGAATTTGCCCTCATCCGGCTCATACTTTCGCATATTTTTCATACTTGATGGCTAGATCCTGGGCTTTTTCTAGATTGGATCACGTAGTAATGTAGTACCACACTGATACAGTCGATTAACCCTGGTTTCGATCGATATTTTAGAAGATAACGCATGTTAGGTCTAGGATAGTCCTGGGATTTGCCCTCATCAGACACATAATTTCGCATTCTTTACGTACTTGTTGAACAGCTCCTGGCGTTTTTTCTGGTTTGCATCACGTAGTAGTGTGGTACCGCACCGAAACAGTCAATTAAACCAGGTTTCGATCAATATTTTAGAGGATAACGCAAGTTAGGTCTGGGACAGGTCTGGGATTTGCCCTCATCAGACTCATACTTTCGCACACTTGTCATACTCGTTGACAAGATCCTGGGTTTTTTTCTGGTTTGGATCACGTAGTAATGTTGTACCACACTGAAACAGTCGATTAAACCTGGTTTCGATCAATATTTTAGATGATAAAGCAAGCTAGGTCTGGGATAAGTCTGGGATTCGCCCTCATCAGCCTCATACTTTCGCGTTTTTCACATACTTGTTGAACAGATCCTCGGTTTTTTCTGGTTTGGATCACGTAGTAATGTGGTACCACACTGAAACAGTCCATTAAACCTGGTTTCGATGAATATTTTAGAGGTTAACGCATGTTAGGTCTGGGATAGGTCTAGGATTTGCCCTCATCAGACTCATACTTTCGCATATTTTTCATACTTCATGGCTAGATCCTGGGCTTCTTCTGGTTTGGATCACGTAGTAATGTGGTACCACACGGAAACAGTCCATTAAACCTGGTTTCGATCGATATTTTAGAAGATAACGCATGTTAGGTCTAGGATAGGCCTGGGATTTGCCCTCATCAGACACATAATTTCGCATTCTTTACGTACTTGTTGAACAGCTACTGGGTTCTTTTCTGGTTTGGATCACGTAGTAATGTGGTACCACACTGAAACTGTTGATTAAACCTGGTCTCGATCAATATTTTTGAGGATAACGCATGTTAGGTCTAGGTTAGGCCTGGGATTTTCCCTCATCAGGGTCATACTTTCACAGTTTTAACATACATGTTGACCTGATCGATGGTTTTTTCTGCTTTGGATCGCGTAGTAAAGTGGTACCACACTGAAACAGTCCATTAAACCTGGTTTCGATCAATATTTTGGAGGATAACGCAATTTAGGTCTGGGATAGGTCTGGGATTCGCCCTTATCAGACTCATACTTTCGCACACTTCACATACTCGTTGAACAGATCCTGGGTTTTTTCTGGTTTGGAACACATAGTAATGTGGTACCACACTGAAACAGTCCATTAAACCTGGTCTTGATAAATATTTTAGAGGATAACGCATGTTACGTCAGGGTAAGGTCTAGGATTTGCCCTCATGAGGCTCATACTTTCGCATATTTCTAGTACTTCATGGCTAGATCCTGGGCTTTTTCTGGATTGCATCACGTAGTAATGTAGTACCTCACTGAAACAGACGATTAACCCTGGTTTCGATCAATATTTTAGAGGATAACACATGTTAGGTCTAGGTTAGGCCTGGGATTTGACCTCATCAGACTCATACTTTCGCACACTTCACATACTCGTTGAACAGATCCTGGGTTTTTTCTGGATTGGAACACATAGTAATGTGGTACCACACTGAAACAGTCCATTAAACCTGGTTTCGATCAATATTTTAGAGGATAATGCATGTTAGGTCTAGGTTAGGCCTGCGATTTGCCCTCATCAGGGTCATACTTTCGCGTTTTTCACATACTTGTTGAACAGATACTGGGTTTTTTTTTGGTTTGGATCACGTAGTAATGTGGTACCACACTGAAACAGTCGATTAACCCTGGTTTCGAACAATATTTTAGAGGATAACGCAAGTTAGGTCTCGGTTAGGCCTGGGATTTAACCTCATAAGACTCATACTTTCGCACACTTCACATACTCGTTGAACAGATCCTGGGTTTTTTCTGGTTTGGAACACATAGTAATGTGGTACCACACTGAAACAGTCCATTAAACCTGGTCTTGATAAATATTTTAGAGGATAACGCATGTTACGTCAGGGTAAGGTCTAGGATTTGCCCTCATGAGGCTCATACTTTCGCATATTTCTAGTACTTCATGGCTAGATCCTGGGCTTTTTCTGGATTGCATCACGTAGTAATGTAGTACCTCACTGAAACAGACGATTAACCCTGGTTTCGATCAATATTTTAGAGGATAACACATGTTAGGTCTAGGTTAGGCCTGGGATTTGACCTCATCAGGGTCATACTTTCGCGTTTTTCACATACTTGTTGAACAGATACTGGGTTTTTTTTTGGTTTGGATCACGTAGTAATGTGGTACCACACTGAAACAGTCGATTAACCCTGGTTTCGAACAATATTTTAGAGGATAACGCAAGTTAGGTCTGGGATAGGCCTGCGATTTGCCCTCATCAGGGTCATACTTTCGCGTTTTTCACATACTTGTTGAACAGATACTGGGTTTTTTTTTGGTTTGGATCACGTAGTAATGTGGTACCACACTGAAACAGTCGATTAACCCTGGTTTCGAACAATATTTTAGAGGATAACGCAAGTTAGGTCTGGGATAGGTCTGGGATTTGACCTCATCAGACTCATACTTTCGCACACTTCACATACTCGTTGAACAGATCCTGGGTTATTTTCTGGTTTGGATCACATAGTAATGTGGTACCACACTGAAACAGTCCATTAAACCTGGTTTCACTCAATATTTTGGAGGATAACGCATGTTAGGTCTTGGTTAGGTCTGGGATTTGCTCTCATCAGGCTCATTCTTTCGCATATTTCTCATACTTGATGGCTAGATCATGGGCTTTTTCTGGATTGCATCACGTAGTAATGTAGTACCACACTGAAACAGTCAATGAAACCTGGTTTCCATCAATATTTTAGAGGACAACGCAAGTTAGGTCTAGGTAAGGCCTGAGATTTTCACTGATCAGACTCATACTTTCGCATTCTTCACATACTTGTTGAACGGATCCTGGGTTTTTTCTGCTTTTGATCACGTAGTAAATAGGTACCACACTGAAACAGTCCATTAAACCTGGTTTGCATCAATATTTTAGAGGATAACGCATGTTAGGTCTAGGTTAGCCCCGAGATTTTCACTCATCAGACTCATACTTTCGCATTCTTCACATACTTGATGAACGGATCCTGGGTTTTTTCTGGTTTGGTTCACGTAGTAATGTGGTACCACACTGAAACATTCAATAAAACCTGGTCTTGATAAATATTTTAGAGGATAACGCATGTTAGGTCTGGGTCAGGTCTAGAATTTGCCCACATCATGCTCATACTTTCGCATCTTTCTCATACATCATGGCTAGATCCTGGGCTATTTCTGGATTGTAGCACGTAGTAATGTGGTACCACGCTGAAACAGTCCATTAAACCTGGTTTCGATCAATATTTTTGAGGATAACGCATGTTAGGTCTGGGATAGGTCTGGGATTTGCCCTCATGCGGGACATACTTTCGCATTTTTCCATACATGTTGAACAGATCCTGGGTTTTTTCTTGATTGGATCGCGCAGTAATGTGGTACCACACTGAAACAGTCCACTAAACCTGGTTTCGATCAATATTTTAGAGGATAACGAAAGTTGTGTCTAGGTTAGGCCTGGGACTTGGACTCATCAGGGTCATACTTTCGCAGTTTTAACATACATGTTGACCTAATCCAGGGTTTTTTCTGCTTTGGATCACGTAGTAATGTGGTACCACACTAAAACAGTCAATTCAACCTGGTTTCGATCAATATTTTAGAGGATAACGCAAGTTATGTCTGGGATAGGTCTGGGATTTGCCCTCATCAGGCTCATACTTTCGCGTTTTTCACATACTTGTTGAACGGGTCTTGGGTTTTTTCTGGTGTGGATCACGTAGTAATGTGGTACCGCACTGAAACAATCAATTAAACCTGGTCTTGATAAATATTTTAGAGGATAACGCATGTTAGGTCTGGGTTAGGTCTAGGATATGCCCTCATCAGGCTCATACTTTCGCATATTTCTCATACTTCATGGCTGGATCCTGGGCTATTTCTGGATTGGATCACGTAGTAATGTGGTACCACACTGAAGCAGTCAATTTAACCTGGTTTCGATCAATATTTTAGAGAATAATTCATGTTCGGTCTAGGTTAGGTCTGCGATTTGCTCTCATCTGGCTCATTCTTTCGCATATTTCTCATACTTGATGGCTAGAGCCTGGGCTTTATCTGGATTGCATCACGTAGTAATGAAGTACAACACTGAAACAGTCAACTAAACCTGGTTTCCATCAATATTTTAGAGGATAACGCATGTCATGTCTAGGTGAGACCTGGGATTAGCCCTCATCAGACTCATACTTTCGCATACTCCACATACTTGTTGAACAGATACTGGGTTTTTTTCTCGTTTGGATCACGTAGTAATGTGGCACCACACTGAAACAGTCGATTAAACCTGGTTTCGATCGATATCTTTGAGGATAACGCATGTTAGGTCTAGGTTAGGCCTGGGATTTTCACTCACCAGACTCATACTTTCGCATTCTTCACATACTCGTTGAACGGATCTTGGGTTCTTTCTGGTTTGGATCACGTAGTAATGTGGTACCACACTGAAACAGTCGATTAAACCTGGTTTCGATCAATATTTTAGCGGATAACGCAGGTTAGGTCTGGGATAGGTCTGGGAATTGCCCTCATCAGACTCACACTTTCGCACACTTCACATACTCGTTGAACAGATCCCGGGTTATTTTCTGGTTCGGATCACGTAGTAATGTGGTACCACACTGAAACAGTCCATTAAACCTGGTTTCGATCAATATCTTTGAGGATAACGCATGTTAGGTCTGGGTTAGGTCTAGGATTTGCCCTCATCAGGCTCATACTTTCGCATATTTCTCATACTTCATGGCTAGATCCTGGGCTATTTCTGGATTGCATCACGTAGTAATGTAGTACCACACTGATACAGTCAATTAAACCTGGTTTCCATCAATATTTTAGAGGATAACGCATGTTATGTGTAGGTTAGGCCTGGGATTTGCCCTCATCAGGCTCATACTTTCGCATATTTCTAATACCTCATGGCTAGATCCTGGGCTCTTTCTGGATTGGATCACGTATTAATGTTGTACCACACTGAAACAGTCCATTAAACCTGGTTTCGATCAATATTTTTGAGGATAACACATGTTAGGTCTAGGTTAGGTCTGGGATTTGCTCTCATCAGGCTCATTCTTTCGCATATTTCTCATACTTGATGGCTAGATCCTGAGCTTTTTCTGGATTGGATCACTTAGTAATGTAGAACCACACTGAAACAGTAAATTAACTCTGGTTTCGATCACTATTTTAGAGGATAACGCATGTTAGGTCTGGGATAGGTCTGGGATTTTCACTCATCAGACTCATACTTTCGCATTCTTCTCATACTTGTTGAACGGATCCTGTGTTCTTTCTGGTTTGGATCACGTAGTAATGTGGTACCACACTGAAACATTCAATTAAACCTGGTCTTGATAAATATTTTAGATGATAACGCATGCTAGGTCTAGGTTAGGCCTGGGATTTGCCCTCATCAGACTCATACTTTCGCACACTTCACATACTCCTTAACAAGATCCTGGGTTTTTTTCTGGTTTGGATCACGTAGTAATGTGGTACCACACTGAAACAGTCCATTAAACCTGGTTTCGATGAATATTTTAGATGATAACGCATGTTATGTCTGGGATAGGTCTAGAATTTGCCCTCATCCGGCTCATACTTTCACATATTTTTCATACTTGATGGCTAGATCCTGGGCTTTTTCTAGATTGGATCACGTAGTAATGTAGTGCCACACTGATACAGTCGATTAACC
The DNA here is from genome assembly GCF_051014445.1 of Colletes latitarsis. NCBI lineage: Eukaryota > Metazoa > Arthropoda > Insecta > Hymenoptera > Colletidae > Colletes > Colletes latitarsis. The sequence continues at coordinate 24,393,857 of NW_027488365.1, read as the reverse complement.
CTGCTTTCGATCAATATTTTAGAGGATAACGCATGTTAGGTCTAGGTTAGGCCTGGGATATGTCCTCGTCAGGGTCATACTTTCGCAGTTTTAACATACATGTTGACCTCATCGAGGGTTTTTTCTGCTTTGGATCACGTAGTAAAGTGGTGCCACACTAAAACTGTCAATTAAACCTGGTTTCTATCAATATTTTAGAGGATAACGCAAGTTATGACTGGGATAGGTCTGTGGATTTGCCCTCATCAGGCTCATACTGTCGCATTTTTCACATTCGAGTTGAACAGATCCTGGGTTTTTTCTGGCTTGGATCACGTAGTAATGTGGTACCACACTGAAACAGTCCATTAAACCTGGTTTCGATGAATATTTTAGATGATAACGCATGTTAGGTCTGGGATAGGACTAGAATTTGCCCTCATCCGGCTCATACTTTCGCATATTTTTCATACTTGATGGCTAGATCCTGGGCTTTTTCTAGATTGGATCACGTAGTAATGTAGTACCACACTGATACAGTCGATTAACCCTGGTTTCGATCGATATTTTAGAAGATAACGCATGTTAGGTCTAGGATAGTCCTGGGATTTGCCCTCATCAGACACATAATTTCGCATTCTTTACGTACTTGTTGAACAGCTCCTGGCGTTTTTTCTGGTTTGCATCACGTAGTAGTGTGGTACCGCACCGAAACAGTCAATTAAACCAGGTTTCGATCAATATTTTAGAGGATAACGCAAGTTAGGTCTGGGACAGGTCTGGGATTTGCCCTCATCAGACTCATACTTTCGCACACTTGTCATACTCGTTGACAAGATCCTGGGTTTTTTTCTGGTTTGGATCACGTAGTAATGTTGTACCACACTGAAACAGTCGATTAAACCTGGTTTCGATCAATATTTTAGATGATAAAGCAAGTTAGGTCTGGGATAAGTCTGGGATTCGCCCTCATCAGCCTCATACTTTCGCGTTTTTCACATACTTGTTGAACAGATCCTCGGTTTTTTCTGGTTTGGATCACGTAGTAATGTGGTACCACACTGAAACAGTCCATTAAACCTGGTTTCGATGAATATTTTAGAGGTTAACGCATGTTAGGTCTGGGATAGGTCTAGGATTTGCCCTCATCAGGCTCATACTTTCGCATATTTTTCATACTTCATGGCTAGATCCTGGGCTTCTTCTGGTTTGGATCACGTAGTAATGTGGTACCACACGGAAACAGTCCATTAAACCTGGTTTCGATCGATATTTTAGAAGATAACGCATGTTAGGTCTAGGATAGGCCTGGGATTTGCCCTCATCAGACACATAATTTCGCATTCTTTACGTACTTGTTGAACAGCTACTGGGTTCTTTTCTGGTTTGGATCACGTAGTAATGTGGTACCACACTGAAACTGTTGATTAAACCTGGTCTCGATCAATATTTTTGAGGATAACGCATGTTAGGTCTAGGTTAGGCCTGGGATTTTCCCTCATCAGGGTCATACTTTCACAGTTTTAACATACATGTTGACCTGATCGATGGTTTTTTCTGCTTTGGATCGCGTAGTAAAGTGGTACCACACTGAAACAGTCCATTAAACCTGGTTTCGATCAATATTTTGGAGGATAACGCAATTTAGGTCTGGGATAGGTCTGGGATTCGCCCTCATCAGACTCATACTTTCGCACACTTCACATACTCGTTGAACAGATCCTGGGTTTTTTCTGGTTTGGAACACATAGTAATGTGGTACCACACTGAAACAGTCCATTAAACCTGGTCTTGATAAATATTTTAGAGGATAACGCATGTTACGTCAGGGTAAGGTCTAGGATTTGCCCTCATGAGGCTCATACTTTCGCATATTTCTAGTACTTCATGGCTAGATCCTGGGCTTTTTCTGGATTGCATCACGTAGTAATGTAGTACCTCACTGAAACAGACGATTAACCCTGGTTTCGATCAATATTTTAGAGGATAACACATGTTAGGTCTAGGTTAGGCCTGGGATTTGACCTCATCAGACTCATACTTTCGCACACTTCACATACTCGTTGAACAGATCCTGGGTTTTTTCTGGATTGGAACACATAGTAATGTGGTACCACACTGAAACAGTCCATTAAACCTGGTTTCGATCAATATTTTAGAGGATAATGCATGTTAGGTCTAGGTTAGGCCTGCGATTTGCCCTCATCAGGGTCATACTTTCGCGTTTTTCACATACTTGTTGAACAGATACTGGGTTTTTTTTTGGTTTGGATCACGTAGTAATGTGGTACCACACTGAAACAGTCGATTAACCCTGGTTTCGAACAATATTTTAGAGGATAACGCAAGTTAGGTCTCGGTTAGGCCTGGGATTTAACCTCATAAGACTCATACTTTCGCACACTTCACATACTCGTTGAACAGATCCTGGGTTTTTTCTGGTTTGGAACACATAGTAATGTGGTACCACACTGAAACAGTCCATTAAACCTGGTCTTGATAAATATTTTAGAGGATAACGCATGTTACGTCAGGGTAAGGTCTAGGATTTGCCCTCATCAGGCTCATATTTTCGCATATTTCTAATACTTCATGGCTAGATCCTGGGCTATTTCTGGATTGCATCACGTAGTAATGTAGTACCTCACTGAAACAGTCGATTAACCCTGGTTTCGATCAATATTTTAGAGGATAACACATGTTAGGTCTAGGTTAGGCCTGGGATTTGACCTCATCAGACTCATACTTTCGCACACTTCACATACTCGTTGAACAGATCCTGGGTTTTTTGTAGTTTGGATCACGTAGTAATGTGGTACCACACTGAAACAGTCCATTAAACCTGGTTTCGATCAATATTTTTGAGGATAACGCATGTTAGGTCTGGGTTAGGTCTAGGATTTGCCCTCGTCAGGATCATACTTTCGCATTTTTCACATACTTGTTGAACAGATCCTGGGTTTTTTCTGGTTTGGATCACGTAGTGGTGTGGTACCACACTGAAACAGTCCATTAAACCTGGTTTGGATCAATATTTTAGAGGATAACGCATGTTAGGTCTAGGTTAGGTCTGGGATTTTCACTCATCAGACTCATACTTTCGCATTCTTCGCATACTTGTTGAGCGGATCCTGGGTTTTTTCTGGTTTGGTTCACGTAGTAGTGTGGTACCACACTGAAACAGTCCATTAAACCTGGTTTGGATCAATATTTTAGTGGATAACGCATGTTAGGTCTAGGTTAGGTCTGGGATTTTCACTCATCAGACTCATACTTTCGCATTCTTCAGATACTTGTTGAGCGGATCCTGGGTTATTTTCTGGTTTGGATCACATAGTAATGTGGTACCACACTGAAACAGTTGATTAATCCTATTCTCGATCAATATTTTAGAGGATAACTCATGCTAGGTCTAGGTTAGGCCTGAGATTTGCCCTCATCAGACCCATACTTTCGCATATTTCTCATACTTGATGGCTAGATCCTGGGCTTTTTCTGGATTGGATCACGCAGTAATGTGGTACCACACTGAAACAGTCCATCAAAACCTTGTTTCGATCAATATTTTAGCGGATAACGCATGTTATGTCTAGGTTAGGCCTGGGATTTGCCCTCATCAGGCTCATACTTTCGCATATTTCTCATACTTGATGGCTAGATCCTGAGCTTTTTCTGGATTGGATCACGTACTAATGTGGTACCACACTGAAACAGCCCATTACACCTGGTTTGGATCATTATTTTTGAGAATAACGCATGTTATGTCTAGGTTGGGCCTGGGATTTGCCCTCATCAGACTCATACTTGCGCATTCTTCACATACTTGTTGAACAGATTCTGGGCTTTTTCTGGTTTGATCCCGTAGTAATGTGGTACCACACTGAAACGGTCCATTAAACCTGGTGTCGATCAATATTTTAGAGGATAACGCATGTTACGTCTAGGTTAGGTCTGGGATTTGCCCTCATCAGGTCGTATTTTCGCATATTTCTCATACTTGTTGAACAGATCCTGGGTTTTTTCTGGTTTGGATCACGTAGTAATGTGGTACCACACTGAAACAGTCCATTAAACCTGGTTTCCATCAATATTTTGGAGGACAACGCAAGTTAGGTCTGGGATAGGTCTGGGTTTTGCCGTCGTCAGGGTCATGCTTTCGCATTTTTAACATACTTGTTGATCAGATCCAGGGTTTTTCTGGTTTGGATCACGTAGTAAAGTGGTACCACACTGAAACAGTCGATTAATCCTATTCTCGATCAATATTTTAGAGGATAACTCATGCTAGGTCTAGGTTAGGCCTGAGATTTGCCCTCATCAGACCCATACTTTCGCATTCTTCACATACTTGTTGAACAGATCCTGGGTTATTTCTGGTTTGGATCACCTAGTAAAGTGGTACCACACTGAAACAGTCGATTAATCCTGGTCACGATCACCATTTTAGAGGATAACGCCGGTTAGGACTCGGTTAGGTCTGGCATTTGCCCTTCTCAGGCTCATACTTTCGCATATTCCTCATACTTGATGGCCATATTCTGGGCTTTTTCTGGTTTGGATCACGTAGTAAAGTGGTGCCACACGGAAACAGTCCATGAAACCTAGTCTCGGTTAATATTTTAAAGGATATCGCATGTTAGGTCCGGGTTAGGTCTAGGATTTGCCCTCTTCAGACCCATACTTTCGCATTCATCACATACTTGTTGTACAGATCCTGGGTTTTTTTCTGGTTTGCATCACGTAGTAATGTGGTACCACACTGAAACAGTCCATCAAAACCTGGTTTCGATCAATATTTTAGCGGATAACGCATGTTATGTCTAGGTTAGGCCTGGGATTTGCCCTCATTAGGCTCATACTTTCGCATATTTCTCATACTTGATGGCTAGATCCTGGGCTTTTTCTGGATTGGATCACGTACTAATGTGGTACCGCACTGAAACAGTCCATTAGACCTGGTTTCGATCAATATTTTAGAGAATAACGCATGTTATGTCTAGGTTGGGCCTGGGATTTGCCCTCGTCAGACTCATACTTGCGCATTCTTCACATACTTGTTGAACAGATCCTGGGTTTTTTCTGGTTTGGATCACGTAGTAATGTGGTACCACACTGAAAAAGTGCATTAAACCTGGTTTCGATCAATATTTTAGCGGATAACGCATGTTATGTCTAGGTTAGGCCTGGAATTTGCCCTCATCAGGCTCATACTTTCGCGTTTTTCACATACTTGTTGAACAAATCCCTGGCTTATTCTGGTTTGGATCATGTACTAATGTGGTACCACACTGAAACAGTCCATTAAACCTGGTTTGGATCATTATTTTTGAGAACAACGCATGTTATGTCTAGGTTGGGCCTGGGATTTGCCCTCATCAGACTCATACTTGCGCATTCTTCACATACTTGTTGAACAGATTCTGGGCTTTTTCTGGTTTGATCCCGTAGTAATGTGGTACCACACTGAAACGGTCCATTAAACCTGGTGTCGATCAATATTTTAGAGGATAACGCATGTTATGTCTAGGTTAGGTCTGGGATTTGCCCTCATCAGACTCATACTTTCGCATATTTCTCAAACTTGTTGGCCAGATTCTGTGCTTTCACTGGTTTGGACACGTAGTAATGTGGTACCACACTGAAACAGTCGATTAAACCTGGTTTCGAACAATATTTTAGAGGATTACGCATGTTATGTCTAGGATGGGCCTGGGATTTGCCCTCATCAGGCTCATAGTTTCGCGTTTTTAACATACTTGTTGAACAGATCCAGGGTTTTTCTGGTTTGGATCACGTAGTAAAGTGGTACCACACAGAAACAGTCGATTAATCCTGGTCTCGAACAATATTTTAGAGGATGACTCATGCTAGGTCTAGGCTAGGCCGGGGATTTGCCCTCATCAGACCCATACATTCGCATTCTTCACATACTTGTTGAACAGATCCAGGGTTTTTCTGGTTTGGATCACGTAGTAAAGTGGTACCACACTGAAACAGTCGATTAATCCTGGTCTCGATCAATATTTTAGAGGGTAACTCATGCTAGGTCTAGGTTAGGCCTGTGATTTGCCCTCATCAGTCTCATACTTTCGCATATTTCTCAAACTTGTTGGCCAGATTCTGTGCTTTCACTGGTTTGGACACGTAGTAATGTGGTACCACACTGAAACAGTCGATTAAACCTGGTTTCGATCAATATTTTAGAGGATAACGCAAGTTATGTCTGGGATAGGTCTGGGAATTGCCCACATCAGGCTCATAGTTTCGCGTTTTTCACATACTTGTTGAACAGGTCCTGGGTTATTTCTGGTTTGGATCAGGTAGTAATGTGGTACCACACAGCGACAGTCGATTAAACCTGGTTTCGATCAATATTGTAGAGGATAACTCATGTTAGGCCTAGGTTAAGCCTGGGATTTGCCCTCATCAGACCCATACTTTCGGATTCATCACATACTTGTTGAACAGATCCTGGGTTATTTCTGGTTTGGATCAGGTAGTAATGTGGTACCACACTGAAACATTCAATTAAACCTGGTCACGATCAACATTTTAGAGGATAACGCCGGTTAGGACTCGGTTAGGTGTGGGATTTGCCCTCATCAGGCTCATACTTTCGCATATTTCTCATACTTGATAGCAAGATCCGTTGCTTTTTCTGGATTGGATCACATAGTGATGTAGTACCACACTGAATCAGTCAATTATACCTGGTCTCGATCTATATTTTAGAGGATAACGCATGGTAGGTCTGGGTTCAGTCCAGGATTTGCCCGCATCAGGCGTATACTTTCGCATATCTCTCATACTTGTTGGCCAGCTCCTGGGTTTTTTCTGGATTGGATCACGTAGTTATGTGGTACCACACTGAAACAGTCCATTAAACCTGGTTTCGATCAATATTTTTGATGATAACGCATGTTAGGTTTGGGTTAGGGCTAGGATTTGCCCTCATCAGACCCATACTTTCGCATTCTTCACATACTTGTTGAACAGATCCTGTATTATTTCTGGTTTGGATCACGTAGTAAAGTGGTACCACACTGAAACAGTCGATTAATCCTGGTCTCGAACAATATTTTAGAGGATGACTCATGCTAGGTCTAGGCTAGGCCTGGGATTAGCCCTCATCAGACCCATACTTTCGCATTCTTCACATACTTGTGGAACAGATCCTGGGTTATTTCTGGTTTGGATCACGTGGTAAAGTGGTACCACACTGAAACAGTCAGTTAAACCTGGATACAACCAATATTTCAGAGGATAACGCATGTTAGGTCTGCGTTAGGTCTAGGATTTGCCCTCATCTGGCTCATACCTTCGCATTCTTCACATGCTTGTTGAACAGATCCTAGGTTTTTCTGGTTTGGATCACGTAGTAATGTGGTACCACACTGAAACAGTCAGTTAAACCTGGTTTCGATCAATATTTTTGATGATAACGCATGTTAGGTTTGGGTTAGGGCTAGGATTTGCCCTCATCAGACCCATACTTTCGCATTCTTCACATACTTGTTGAACAGATCCTGTATTATTTCTGGTTTGGATCACGTAGTAAAGTGGTACCACACTGAAACAGTCAATCAAACCTGGTTTCGATCAATATTTTAGAGGATAACGCATGTTATGTCTAGGTTGGGCCTGGGATTTGCCCTCATCAGACTCGTACTTTCGCATATTTCTCATACTTGACGGCCAGATTCTGGGCTTTTTCTGGATTGGATCCCGTAGTAATGTGCTACCACACTGAAACGGACCATTAAACCTGGTGTCGATCAATATTTTAGAGGATAACGCATGTTATGTCTAGGTTAGGCCTGGGATTTGCCCTCATCAGACACATACTTTCGCATTCTCCACATACTTGTTGAACAGATCCTGGGTTTTTTCTGGTTTGGATCACGTAGTAATGTGGTACCACACTGAAACAGTTGATTAATCCTGGTTTGGATCATTAGTTTAGAGCATAACTCATGTTAGGTCTGGGTTAGGTCTAGGATTTGCCCCCAGCAGGCTCATACTTTCGCATATTTCTCATACTTGATGGCTAGATCCTGGGCTTTTTCTGGATTGAATCACGCAGTAATGTGGTACCACACTGAAACAGTCCATCAAAACCTTGTTTCGATCAATATTTTAGCGGATAACGCATGTTATGTCTAGGTTAGGCCTGGGATTTGCCCTCATCAGGCTCATACTTTCGCATATTTCTCATACTTGATGGCCAGATCCTGGGCTTTTTCTGGATTGGATCACGTACTAATGTGGTACCACACTGAAACAGTCCATTAGACCTGGTTTCGATCAATGTTTTAGAGAATAACGCATGTTATGTCTAGGTTAGGCCTGGGATTTGCCCTCATCAGGCTCATACTTTCGCATATTTCTCATATTTGTTGAACAGATCCCTGGCTTTTTCTGGTTTGGATCACGTAGTGAAGAGGTACCACACTGAAACAGACGATTAATCCTGGTCTCGGTCAATATTTTATAGGATAACGCAAGTTCGGTCTGGGATAGGTCTGGGATTTGCCCTCATCCGGTCGTATTTTCGCATATTTCTCATACTTGTTGAACAGATCCTGGGTTTTTTCTGGTTCGGATCACGTAGCAATGTGGTACCACACTGAAACAGTCCATTAAACCTGGTTTCCATCAATATTTTGGAGGACAACGCAAGTTAGGTCTGGGATAGGTCTGGGATTTGCCGTCATCAGGGTCATGCTTTCGCATTTTTAACATACTTGTTGAACAGATCCAGGGTTTTTCTGGTTTGGATCACGTAGTAAAGTGGTACCACACTGAAACAGTCGATTAATCCTATTTTCGATCAATATTTTAGAGGATAACTCATGCTAGGTCTAGGTTAGGCCTGAGATTTGCCCTCATCAGACCCATACTGTCGCATTCTTCACATACTTGTTGAACAGATCCTGGGTTATTTCTGGTTTGGATCACCTAGTAAAGTGGTACCACACTGAAACAGTCGATTAATCCTGGTCACGATCAACATTTTAGAGGATAACGCCTGTTAGGACTCGGTTAGGTCTGGGATTTGCCCTTATCAGGCTCATACTTTCGCATATTCCTCATACTTGATGGCCATATTCTGGGCTTTTTCTGGTTTGGATCAAGTAGTAATGTGGTGCCACACGGAAACAGTCCATGAAACCTAGTCTCGGTTAATATTTTAAAGGATATCGCATGTTAGGTCCGGGTTAGGTCTAGGATTTGCCCTCTTCAGACCCATACTTTCGGATTCTTCGCATACTTGTTGTACAGATCCTGGGTTATTTCTGGTTTGGATCACCTAGTAAAGTGGTACCACACTGAAACAGTCGATTAATCCTGGTCACGATCAACATTTTAGAGGATAACGCCGGCTAGGACTCGGTTAGGTCTGGGATTTGCCCTTATCAGGCTCATACTTTCGCATATTCCTCATACTTGATGGCCATATTCTGGGCTTTTTCTGGTTTGGATCAAGTAGTAAAGTGGTGCCACACGGAAACAGTCCATGAAACCTAGTCTCGGTTAATATTTTAAAGGATATCGCATGTTAGGTCCGGGTTAGGTCTAGGATTTGCCCTCTTCAGACCCATACTTTCGGATTCTTCAAATACTTGTTGTACAGAACCTGGGTTTTTTTCTGGTTTGCATCACGTAGTAATGTGGTACCACACTGAAACAGTCCATCAAAACCTGGTTTCGATCAATATTTTAGCGGATAACGCATGTTATGTCTAGGTTAGGCCTGGGATTTGCCCTCATTAGGCTCATACTTTCGCATATTTCTCATACTTGATGGCTAGATCCTGGGCTTTTTCTGGATTGGATCACGTACTAATGTGGTACCACACTGAAACAGTCCATTAGACCTGGTTTCGATCAATATTTTAGAGAATAACGCATGTTATGTCTAGGTTGGGCCTGGGATTTGCCCTCATCAGGCCCATACTTGCGCATTCTTCACATACTTGTTGAACAGATTCTGGGCTTTTTCTGGTTTGATCCCGTAGTAATGTGGTACCACACTGAAACGGTCCATTAAACCTGGTTTCCATCAATATTTTGGAGGACAACGCAAGTTAGGTCTGGGATAGGTCTGGGATTTGCCTTCATCAGGGTCATGCTTTCGCATTTTTAACATACTTGTTGAACAGATCCAGGGTTTTTCTGGTTTGGATCACGTAGTAAAGTGGTACCACACTGAAACAGTCGATTAATCCTGGTCTCGAACAATATTTTAGAGGATGACTCATGCTAGGTCTAGGCTAGGCCTGGGATTTGCCCTCATCAGGCCCATACTTTCGCATTCTTCACATACTTGTTGAACAGATCCTAGGTTTTTCTGGTTTGGATCACGTAGTAATGTGGTACCACACTGAAACAGTCAGTTAAACCTGGTTTCGATCACTATTTTTGATGATAACGCATGTTAGGTTTGGGTTAGGGCTAGGATTTGCCCTCATCAGACCCATACTTTCGCATTCTTCACATACTTGTTGAACAGATCCTGGGTTATTTCTGGTTTGGATCACGTAGTAAAGTGGTACCACACTGAAACTGTCGCTTAGTCCTGGTCTCGAACAATGTTTTAGAGGATAACTCATGCTAGGTCTAGGTTAGGCCTGGGATTTGCCCTCATCAGACCCATACTTTCGCATTCATCACATACTTGTTCAACAGATCCTGGGTTATTTCTGGTTTGGATCAGGTAGTAATGTGGTACCACACTGAAACAGTCAATTAAACCTGGTCACGAACAATGTTTTAGAGGATAACTCATGCTAGGTCTAGGTTAGGCCTGGGATTTGCCCTCATCAGACCCATACTTTCGCATTCATCACATACTTGTTCAACAGATCCTGGGTTATTTCTGGTTTGGATCAGGCAGTAATGTGGTACCACACTGAAACAGTCGACTAATCCTGGTCTCGATCAATATGTTAGAGGATAACTCATGCTAGGTCTAGCTTAGGCCTGGGATTTGCCCTCATCAGACCCATACTTTCGCATTCATCACATACTTGTTGAACAGGTCCTGTGTTATTTCTGGTTTGGATCACGTAGTAAAGTGGTACCACACTGAAACTGTCGCTTAATCCTGGTCTCGAACAATGTTTTAGAGGATAACTCATGCTAGGTCTAAGTTAGGCCTGGGATTTGCCCTCATCAGACCCATACTTTCGCATTCATCACATACTTGTTCAACAGATCCTGGGTTATTTCTGGGTTGGATCAGGTAGTAATGTGGAACCACACAGAGACAGACGATTAAACCTGGTTTCGATCAATATTGTAGAGGATAACTCATGTTTGGCGTAGGTTAGGCCTCGGATTTGCCCCCATCAGACCCATACTTTCGCATTCATCACATACTTGTTGAACAGGTCCTGGGTTACTTCTGGATTGGAACACGTAGTAATGTGGTACCACGCTGAAACAGTCCATTAAACCTAGTTTCGATCAATATTTTAGAGGATAACGCCTGTTAGGTCTACATTAGGCCTGGGATTTGCCCTCATGAGGGTCATACTTTCGCATATCTCTTATACTTGATGGCCAGATCCTGGGCTTTTTCTGGATTGGATCACGTAGTAATGTGGTACCACACTGAAACTGTCGCTTAATCCTGGTCTCGAACAATATGTTAGAGGATAACTCATGCTAGGTCTAGGTTAGGCCTGGGATTTGCCCTCATCAGACCCATACTTTCGCATTCATCACATACTTGTTGAACAGGTCCTGGGTTATTTCTGGTTTGGATCACGTAGTAAAGTGGTACCACACTGAAACTGTCGCTTAGTCCTGGTCTCGAACAATGTTTTAGAGGATAACTCATGCTAGGTCTAGGTTAGGCCTGGGATTTGCCCTCATCAGACCCATACTTTCGCATTCATCACATACTTGTTCAACAGATCCTGGGTTATTTCTGGTTTGGATCAGGTAGTAATGTGGTACCACACTGAAACAGTCAATTAAACCTGGTCACGAACAATGTTTTAGAGGATAACTCATGCTAGGTCTAGGTTAGGCCTGGGATTTGCCCTCATCAGACCCATACTTTCGCATTCATCACATACTTGTTCAACAGATCCTGGGTTATTTCTGGTTTGGATCAGGCAGTAATGTGGTACCACACTGAAACAGTCGACTAATCCTGGTCTCGATCAATATGTTAGAGGATAACTCATGCTAGGTCTAGCTTAGGCCTGGGATTTGCCCTCATCAGACCCATACTTTCGCATTCTTCACATACTTGTTGAACAGATCCTGGGTTATTTCTGGTTTGGATCACGTAGTAAAGTGGTACCACACTGAAACTGTCGCTTAGTCCTGGTCTCGAACAATGTTTTAGAGGATAACTCATGCTAGGTCTAGGTTAGGCCTGGGATTTGCCCTCATCAGACCCATACTTTCGCATTCATCACATACTTGTTCAACAGATCCTGGGTTATTTCTGGTTTGGATCACGTAGTAAAGTGGTACCACACTGAAACTGTCGCTTAATCCTGGTCTCGAACAATATGTTAGAGGATAACTCATGCTAGGTCTAGGTTAGGCCTGGGATTTGCCCTCATCAGACCCATACTTTCGCATTCATCACATACTTGTTGAACAGGTCCTGGGTTATTTCTGGTTTGGATCACGTAGTAAAGTGGTACCACACTGAAACTGTCGCTTAGTCCTGGTCTCGAACAATGTTTTAGAGGATAACTCATGCTAGGTCTAGGTTAGGCCTGGGATTTGCCCTTATCAGACCCATACTTTCGCATTCTTCACATACTTGTTGAACAGATTCTAGGTTTTTCTGGTTTGGATCAGGTAGTAATGTGGTACCACACTGAAACTGTCGCTTAATCCTGGTCTCGAACAATATGTTAGAGGATAACTCATGCTAGGTCTAGGTTAGGCCTGGGATTTGCCCTCATCAGACCCATACTTTCGCATTCATCACATACTTGTTGAACAGGTCCTGGGTTATTTCTGGTTTGGATCACGTAGTAAAGTGGTACCACACTGAAACTGTCGCTTAGTCCTGGTCTCGAACAATGTTTTAGAGGATAACTCATGCTAGGTCTAGGTTAGGCCTGGGATTTGCCCTCATCAGACCCATACTTTCGCATTCATCACATACTTGTTCAACAGATCCTGGGTTATTTCTGGTTTGGATCAGGTAGTAATGTGGTACCACACTGAAACAGTCAATTAAACCTGGTCACGAACAATGTTTTAGAGGATAACTCATGCTAGGTCTAGGTTAGGCCTGGGATTTGCCCTCATCAGACCCATACTTTCGCATTCATCACATACTTGTTCAACAGATCCTGGGTTATTTCTGGTTTGGATCAGGCAGTAATGTGGTACCACACTGAAACAGTCGACTAATCCTGGTCTCGATCAATATGTTAGAGGATAACTCATGCTAGGTCTAGCTTAGGCCTGGGATTTGCCCTCATCAGACCCATACTTTCGCATTCATCACATACTTGTTGAACAGGTCCTGTGTTATTTCTGGTTTGGATCACGTAGTAAAGTGGTACCACACTGAAACTGTCGCTTAATCCTGGTCTCGAACAATGTTTTAGAGGATAACTCATGCTAGGTCTAAGTTAGGCCTGGGATTTGCCCTCATCAGACCCATACTTTCGCATTCATCACATACTTGTTCAACAGATCCTGGGTTATTTCTGGGTTGGATCAGGTAGTAATGTGGAACCACACAGAGACAGACGATTAAACCTGGTTTCGATCAATATTGTAGAGGATAACTCATGTTTGGCCTAGGTTAGGCCTCGGATTTGCCCCCATCAGACCCATACTTTCGCATTCATCACATACTTGTTGAACAGGTCCTGGGTTACTTCTGGATTGGAACACGTAGTAATGTGGTACCACGCTGAAACAGTCCATTAAACCTAGTTTCGATCAATATTTTAGAGGATAACGCCTGTTAGGTCTACATTAGGCCTGGGATTTGCCCTCATGAGGGTCATACTTTCGCATATCTCTTATACTTGATGGCCAGATCCTGGGCTTTTTCTGGATTGGATCACGTAGTAATGTGGTACCACACTGAAACATTCAATTAAACCTGGTCTTGATAAATATTTTAGAGGATAACGCATTTTAGGTCTGGGATAGGTCTGGGATTTGCCCTCATCAGACTCGTACTTTCGCATATTTCTCATACTTGACGGCCAGATTCTGGGCTTTTTCTGGATTGGATCCCGTAGTAATGTGCTACCACACTGAAACGGACCATTAAACCTGGTGTCGATCTATATTTTAGAGGATAACGCATGTTATGTCTAGGTTAGGCCTGGGATTTGCCCTCATCAGACACATACTTTCGCATTCTCCACATACTTGTTGAACAGATCCTGGGTTTTTTCTGGTTTGGATCACGTAGTAATGTGGTACCACACTGAAACAGTTGATTAATCCTGGTTTGGATCATTAGTTTAGAGCATAACTCATGTTAGGTCTGGGTTAGGTCTAGGATTTGCCCCCAGCAGGCTCATACTTTCGCATATTTCTCATACTTGATGGCTAGATCCTGGGCTTTTTCTGGATTGAATCACGCAGTAATGTGGTACCACACTGAAACAGTCCATCAAAACCTTGTTTCGATCAATATTTTAGCGGATAACGCATGTTATGTCTAGGTTAGGCCTGGGATTTGCCCTCATCAGGCTCATACTTTCGCATATTTCTCATACTTGATGGCCAGATCCTGGGCTTTTTCTGGATTGGATCACGTACTAATGTGGTACCACACTGAAACAGTCCATTAGACCTGGTTTCGATCAATGTTTTAGAGAATAACGCATGTTATGTCTAGGTTAGGCCTGGGATTTGCCCTCATCAGGCTCATACTTTCGCATATTTCTCATATTTGTTGAACAGATCCCTGGCTTTTTCTGGTTTGGATCACGTAGTGAAGAGGTACCACACTGAAACAGACGATTAATCCTGGTCTCGGTCAATATTTTATAGGATAACGCAAGTTCGGTCTGGGATAGGTCTGGGATTTGCCCTCATCCGGTCGTATTTTCGCATATTTCTCATACTTGTTGAACAGATCCTGGGTTTTTTCTGGTTCGGATCACGTAGCAATGTGGTACCACACTGAAACAGTCCATTAAACCTGGTTTCCATCAATATTTTGGAGGACAACGCAAGTTAGGTCTGGGATAGGTCTGGGATTTGCCGTCATCAGGGTCATGCTTTCGCATTTTTAACATACTTGTTGAACAGATCCAGGGTTTTTCTGGTTTGGATCACGTAGTAAAGTGGTACCACACTGAAACAGTCGATTAATCCTATTTTCGATCAATATTTTAGAGGATAACTCATGCTAGGTCTAGGTTAGGCCTGAGATTTGCCCTCATCAGACCCATACTGTCGCATTCATCACATACTTGTTGAACAGATCCTGGGTTATTTCTGGTTTGGATCACCTAGTAAAGTGGTACCACACTGAAACAGTCGATTAATCCTGGTCACGATCAACATTTTAGAGGATAACGCCGGTTAGGACTCGGTTAGGTCTGGGATTTGCCCTTATCAGGCTCATACGTTCGCATATTCCTCATACTTGATGGCCATATTCTGGGCTTTTTCTGGTTTGGATCAAGTAGTAATGTGGTGCCACACGGAAACAGTCCATGAAACCTAGTCTCGGTTAATATTTTAAAGGATATCGCATGTTAGGTCCGGGTTAGGTCTAGGATTTGCCCTCTTCAGACCCATACTTTCGGATTCTTCGCATACTTGTTGTACAGATCCTGGGTTATTTCTGGTTTGGATCACCTAGTAAAGTGGTACCACACTGAAACAGTCGATTAATCCTGGTCACGATCAACATTTTAGAGGATAACGCCGGTTAGGACTCGGTTAGGTCTGGGATTTGCCCTTATCAGGCTCATACTTTCGCATATTCCTCATACTTGATGGCCATATTCTGGGCTTTTTCTGGTTTGGATCAAGTAGTAAAGTGGTGCCACACGGAAACAGTCCATGAAACCTAGTCTCGGTTAATATTTTAAAGGATATCGCATGTTAGGTCCGGGTTAGGTCTAGGATTTGCCCTCTTCAGACCCATACTTTCGCATTCATCACATACTTGTTGAACAGGTCCTGGGTTATTTCTGGTTTGGATCACGTAGTAAAGTGGTACCACACTGAAACTGTCGCTTAGTCCTGGTCTCGAACAATGTTTTAGAGGATAACTCATGCTAGGTCTAGGTTAGGCCTGGGATTTGCCCTCATCAGACCCATACTTTCGCATTCATCACATACTTGTTCAACAGATCCTGGGTTATTTCTGGTTTGGATCAGGTAGTAATGTGGTACCACACTGAAACAGTCGATTAATCCTGGTCTCGAACAATATTTTAGAGGATGACTCATGCTAGGTCTAGGCTAGGCCTGGGATTTGCCCTCATCAGGCCCATACTTTCGCATTCTTCACATACTTGTTGAACAGATCCTAGGTTTTTCTGGTTTGGATCACGTAGTAATGTGGTACCACACTGAAACAGTCAGTTAAACCTGGTTTCGATCAATATTTTTGATGATAGCGCATGTTAGGTTTGGGTTAGGGCTAGGATTTGCCCTCATCAGACCCATACTTTCGCATTCTTCACATACTTGTTGAACAGATCCTGGGTTATTTCTGGTTTGGATCACGTAGTAAAGTGGTACCACACTGAAACTGTCGCTTAGTCCTGGTCTCGAACAATGTTTTAGAGGATAACTCATGCTAGGTCTAGGTTAGGCCTGGGATTTGCCCTCATCAGACCCATACTTTCGCATTCATCACATACTTGTTCAACAGATCCTGGGTTATTTCTGGTTTGGATCACGTAGTAAAGTGGTACCACACTGAAACTGTCGCTTAATCCTGGTCTCGAACAATATGTTAGAGGATAACTCATGCTAGGTCTAGGTTAGGCCTGGGATTTGCCCTCATCAGACCCATACTTTCGCATTCATCACATACTTGTTGAACAGGTCCTGGGTTATTTCTGGTTTGGATCACGTAGTAAAGTGGTACCACACTGAAACTGTCGCTTAGTCCTGGTCTCGAACAATGTTTTAGAGGATAACTCATGCTAGGTCTAGGTTAGGCCTGGGATTTGCCCTTATCAGACCCATACTTTCGCATTCTTCACATACTTGTTGAACAGATCCTAGGTTTTTCTGGTTTGGATCAGGTAGTAATGTGGTACCACACTGAAACTGTCGGTTAATCCTGGTCTCGAACAATATGTTAGAGGATAACTCATGCTAGGTCTAGGTTAGGCCTGGGATTTGCCCTCATCAGACCCATACTTTCGCATTCATCACATACTTGTTGAACAGGTCCTGGGTTATTTCTGGTTTGGATCACGTAGTAAAGTGGTACCACACTGAAACTGTCGCTTAGTCCTGGTCTCGAACAATGTTTTAGAGGATAACTCATGCTAGGTCTAGGTTAGGCCTGGGATTTGCCCTCATCAGACCCATACTTTCGCATTCATCACATACTTGTTCAACAGATCCTGGGTTATTTCTGGTTTGGATCAGGTAGTAATGTGGTACCACACTGAAACAGTCAATTAAACCTGGTCACGAACAATGTTTTAGAGGATAACTCATGCTAGGTCTAGGTTAGGCCTGGGATTTGCCCTCATCAGACCCATACTTTCGCATTCATCACATACTTGTTCAACAGATCCTGGGTTATTTCTGGTTTGGATCAGGCAGTAATGTGGTACCACACTGAAACAGTCGACTAATCCTGGTCTCGATCAATATGTTAGAGGATAACTCATGCTAGGTCTAGCTTAGGCCTGGGATTTGCCCTCATCAGACCCATACTTTCGCATTCATCACATACTTGTTGAACAGGTCCTGTGTTATTTCTGGTTTGGATCACGTAGTAAAGTGGTACCACACTGAAACTGTCGCTTAATCCTGGTCTCGAACAATGTTTTAGAGGATAACTCATGCTAGGTCTAAGTTAGGCCTGGGATTTGCCCTCATCAGACCCATACTTTCGCATTCATCACATACTTGTTCAACAGATCCTGGGTTATTTCTGGGTTGGATCAGGTAGTAATGTGGAACCACACAGAGACAGACGATTAAACCTGGTTTCGATCAATATTGTAGAGGATAACTCATGTTTGGCCTAGGTTAGGCCTGGGATTTGCCCCCATCAGACCCATACTTTCGCATTCATCACATACTTGTTGAACAGGTCCTGGGTTACTTCTGGATTGGAACACGTAGTAATGTGGTACCACGCTGAAACAGTCCATTAAACCTAGTTTCGATCAATATTTTAGAGGATAACGCCTGTTAGGTCTACATTAGGCCTGGGATTTGCCCTCATGAGGGTCATACTTTCGCATATCTCTTATACTTGATGGCCAGATCCTGGGCTTTTTCTGGATTGGATCACGTAGTAATGTGGTACCACACTGAAACATTCAATTAAACCTGGTCTTGATAAATATTTTAGAGGATAACGCATTTTAGGTCTGGGATAGGTCTGGGATTTGCCCTCATCAGACTCGTACTTTCGCATATTTCTCATACTTGACGGCCAGATTCTGGGCTTTTTCTGGATTGGATCCCGTAGTAATGTGCTACCACACTGAAACGGACCATTAAACCTGGTGTCGATCTATATTTTAGAGGATAACGCATGTTATGTCTAGGTTAGGCCTGGGATTTGCCCTCATCAGACACATACTTTCGCATTCTCCACATACTTGTTGAACAGATCCTGGGTTTTTTCTGGTTTGGATCACGTAGTAATGTGGTACCACACTGAAACAGTTGATTAATCCTGGTTTGGATCATTAGTTTAGAGCATAACTCATGTTAGGTCTGGGTTAGGTCTAGGATTTGCCCCCAGCAGGCTCATACTTTCGCATATTTCTCATACTTGATGGCTAGATCCTGGGCTTTTTCTGGATTGAATCACGCAGTAATGTGGTACCACACTGAAACAGTCCATCAAAACCTTGTTTCGATCAATATTTTAGCGGATAACGCATGTTATGTCTAGGTTAGGCCTGGGATGTGCCCTCATCAGGCTCATACTTTCGCATTTTTAACATACTTGTTGAACAGATCCAGGGTTTTTCTGGTTTGGATCACGTAGTAAAGTGGTACCACACTGAAACAGTCGATTAATCCTATTTTCGATCAATATTTTAGAGGATAACTCATGCTAGGTCTAGGTTAGGCCTGAGATTTGCCCTCATCAGACCCATACTTTCGCATTCTTCACATACTTGTTGAACAGATCCTGGATGAAACAGTCGATTAATCCTGGTCACGATCAACATTTTAGAGGATAACGCCGGTTAGGACTCGGTTAGGTCTGGGATTTGCCCTTATCAGGCTCATACTTTCGCATATTCCTCATACTTGATGGCCATATTCTGGGCTTTTTCTGGTTTGGATCAAGTAGTAAAGTGGTGCCACACGGAAACAGTCCATGAAACCTAGTCTCGGTTAATATTTTAAAGGATATCGCATGTTAGGTCCGGGTTAGGTCTAGGATTTGCCCTCTTCAGACCCATACTTTCGGATTCTTCGCATACTTGTTGTACAGATCCTGGGTTATTTCTGGTTTGGATCATCTAGTAAAGTGGTACCACACTGAAACAGTCGATTAATCCTGGTCACGATCAACATTTTAGAGGATAACGCCGGTTAGGACTCGGTTAGGTCTGGGATTTGCCCTTATCAGGCTCATACTTTCGCATATTCCTCATACTTGATGGCCATATTCTGGGCTTTTTCTGGTTTGGATCAAGTAGTAAAGTGGTGCCACACGGAAACAGTCCATGAAACCTAGTCTCGGTTAATATTTTAAAGGATATCGCATGTTAGGTCCGGGTTAGGTCTAGGATTTGCCCTCTTCAGACCCATACTTTCGGATTCTTCAAATACTTGTTGTACAGAACCTGGGTTTTTTTCTGGTTTGCATCACGTAGTAATGTGGTACCACACTGAAACAGTCCATCAAAACCTGGTTTCGATCAATATTTTAGCGGATAACGCATGTTATGTCTAGGTTAGGCCTGGGATTTGCCCTCATTAGGCTCATACTTTCGCATATTTCTCATACTTGATGGCTAGATCCTGGGCTTTTTCTGGATTGGATCACGTACTAATGTGGTACCACACTGAAACAGTCCATTAGACCTGGTTTCGATCAATATTTTAGAGAATAACGCATGTTATGTCTAGGTTGGGCCTGGGATTTGCCCTCATCAGGCCCATACTTGCGCATTCTTCACATACTTGTTGAACAGATTCTGGGCTTTTTCTGGTTTGATCCCGTAGTAATGTGGTACCACACTGAAACGGTCCATTAAACCTGGTTTCCATCAATATTTTGGAGGACAACGCAAGTTAGGTCTGGGATAGGTCTGGGATTTGCCTTCATCAGGGTCATGCTTTCGCATTTTTAACATACTTGTTGAACAGATCCAGGGTTTTTCTGGTTTGGATCACGTAGTAAAGTGGTACCACACTGAAACAGTCGATTAATCCTGGTCTCGAACAATATTTTAGAGGATGACTCATGCTAGGTCTAGGCTAGGCCTGGGATTTGCCCTCATCAGGCCCATACTTTCGCATTCTTCACATACTTGTTGAACAGATCCTAGGTTTTTCTGGTTTGGATCACGTAGCAATGTGGTACCACACTGAAACAGTCAGTTAAACCTGGTTTCGATCAATATTTTTGATGATAACGCATGTTAGGTTTGGGTTAGGGCTAGGATTTGCCCTCATCAGACCCATACTTTCGCATTCTTCACATACTTGTTGAACAGATCCTGGGTTATTTCTGGTTTGGATCACGTAGTAAAGTGGTACCACACTGAAACTGTCGCTTAGTCCTGGTCTCGAACAATGTTTTAGAGGATAACTCATGCTAGGTCTAGGTTAGGCCTGGGATTTGCCCTCATCAGACCCATACTTTCGCATTCATCACATACTTGTTCAACAGATCCTGGGTTATTTCTGGTTTGGATCACGTAGTAAAGTGGTACCACACTGAAACTGTCGCTTAATCCTGGTCTCGAACAATATGTTAGAGGATAACTCATGCTAGGTCTAGGTTAGGCCTGAGATTTGCCCTCATCAGACCCATACTTTCGCATTCTTCACATACTTGTTGAACAGATCCTGGGTTATTTCTGGTTTGGATCACCTAGTAAAGTGGTACCACACTGAAACAGTCGATTAATCCTGGTCACGATCAACATTTTAGAGGATAACGCCGGTTAGGACTCGGTTAGGTCTGGGATTTGCCCTTATCAGGCTCATACTTTCGCATATTCCTCATACTTGATGGCCATATTCTGGGCTTTTTCTGGTTTGGATCAAGTAGTAATGTGGTGCCACACGGAAACAGTCCATGAAACCTAGTCTCGGTTAATATTTTAAAGGATATCGCATGTTAGGTCCGGGTTAGGTCTAGGATTTGCCCTCTTCAGACCCATACTTTCGGATTCTTCGCATACTTGTTGTACAGATCCTGGGTTATTTCTGGTTTGGATCACCTAGTAAAGTGGTACCACACTGAAACAGTCGATTAATCCTGGTCACGATCAACATTTTAGAGGATAACGCCGGTTAGGACTCGGTTAGGTCTGGGATTTGCCCTTATCAGGCTCATACTTTCGCATATTCCTCATACTTGATGGCCATATTCTGTGCTTTTTCTGGTTTGGATCAAGTAGTAAAGTGGTGCCACACGGAAACAGTCCATGAAACCTAGTCTCGGTTAATATTTTAAAGGATATCGCATGTTAGGTCCGCGTTAGGTCTAGGATTTGCCCTCTTCAGACCCATACTTTCGGATTCTTCAAATACTTGTTGTACAGAACCTGGGTTTTTTTCTGGTTTGCATCACGTAGTAATGTGGTACCACACTGAAACAGTCCATCAAAACCTGGTTTCGATCAATATTTTAGCGGATAACGCATGTTATGTCTAGGTTAGGCCTGGGATTTGCCCTCATTAGGCTCATACTTTCGCATATTTCTCATACTTGATGGCTAGATCCTGGGCTTTTTCTTGATTGGATCACGTACTAATGTGGTACCACACTGAAACAGTCCATTAGACCTGGTTTCGATCAATATTTTAGAGAATAACGCATGTTATGTCTAGGTTGGGCCTGGGATTTGCCCTCATCAGGCCCATACTTGCGCATTCTTCACATACTTGTTGAACAGATTCTGGGCTTTTTCTGGTTTGATCCCGTAGTAATGTGGTACCACACTGAAACGGTCCATTAAACCTGGTTTCCATCAATATTTTGGAGGACAACGCAAGTTAGGTCTGGGATAGGTCTGGGATTTGCCTTCATCAGGGTCATGCTTTCGCATTTTTAACATACTTGTTGAACAGATCCAGGGTTTTTCTGGTTTGGATCACGTAGTAAAGTGGTACCACACTGAAACAGTCGATTAATCCTGGTCTCGAACAATATTTTAGAGGATGACTCATGCTAGGTCTAGGCTAGGCCTGGGATTTGCCCCCATTAGGCCCATACTTTCGCATTCTTCACATACTTGTTGAACAGATCCTAGGTTTTTCTGGTTTGGATCACGTAGTAATGTGGTACCACACTGAAACAGTCAGTTAAACCTGGTTTCGATCAATATTTTTGATGATAACGCATGTTAGGTTTGGGTTAGGGCTAGGATTTGCCCTCATCAGACCCATACTTTCGCATTCTTCACATACTTGTTGAACAGATCCTGGGTTATTTCTGGTTTGGATCACGTAGTAAAGTGGTACCACACTGAAACTGTCGCTTAGTCCTGGTCTCGAACAATGTTTTAGAGGATAACTCATGCTAGGTCTAGGTTAGGCCTGGGATTTGCCCTCATCAGACCCATACTTTCGCATTCATCACATACTTGTTCAACAGATCCTGGGTTATTTCTGGTTTGGATCACGTAGTAAAGTGGTACCACACTGAAACTGTCGCTTAATCCTGGTCTCGAACAATATGTTAGAGGATAACTCATGCTAGGTCTAGGTTAGGCCTGGGATTTGCCCTCATCAGACCCATACTTTCGCATTCATCACATACTTGTTGAACAGGTCCTGGGTTATTTCTGGTTTGGATCACGTAGTAAAGTGGTACCACACTGAAACTGTCGCTTAGTCCTGGTCTCGAACAATGTTTTAGAGGATAACTCATGCTAGGTCTAGGTTAGGCCTGGGATTTGCCCTTATCAGACCCATACTTTCGCATTCTTCACATACTTGTTGAACAGATCCTAGGTTTTTCTGGTTTGGATCAGGTAGTAATGTGGTACCACACTGAAACTGTCGCTTAATCCTGGTCTCGAACAATATGTTAGAGGATAACTCATGCTAGGTCTAGGTTAGGCCTGGGATTTGCCCTCATCAGACCCATACTTTCGCATTCATCACATACTTGTTGAACAGGTCCTGGGTTATTTCTGGTTTGGATCACGTAGTAAAGTGGTACCACACTGAAACTGTCGCTTAGTCCTGGTCTCGAACAATGTTTTAGAGGATAACTCATGCTAGGTCTAGGTTAGGCCTGGGATTTGCCCTCATCAGACCCATACTTTCGCATTCATCACATACTTGTTCAACAGATCCTGGGTTATTTCTGGTTTGGATCAGGTAGTAATGTGGTACCACACTGAAACAGTCAATTAAACCTGGTCACGAACAATGTTTTAGAGGATAACTCATGCTAGGTCTAGGTTAGGCCTGGGATTTGCCCTCATCAGACCCATACTTTCGCATTCATCACATACTTGTTCAACAGATCCTGGGTTATTTCTGGTTTGGATCAGGCAGTAATGTGGTACCACACTGAAACAGTCGACTAATCCTGGTCTCGATCAATATGTTAGAGGATAACTCATGCTAGGTCTAGCTTAGGCCTGGGATTTGCCCTCATCAGACCCATACTTTCGCATTCATCACATACTTGTTGAACAGGTCCTGTGTTATTTCTGGTTTGGATCACGTAGTAAAGTGGTACCACACTGGAACTGTCGCTTAATCCTGGTCTCGAACAATGTTTTAGAGGATAACTCATGCTAGGTCTAAGTTAGGCCTGGGATTTGCCCTCATCAGACCCATACTTTCGCATTCATCACATACTTGTTCAACAGATCCTGGGTTATTTCTGGGTTGGATCAGGTAGTAATGTGGAACCACACAGAGACAGACGATTAAACCTGGTTTCGATCAATATTGTAGAGGATAACTCATGTTTGGCCTAGGTTAGGCCTGGGATTTGCCCCCATCAGACCCATACTTTCGCATTCATCACATACTTGTTGAACAGGTCCTGGGTTACTTCTGGATTGGAACACGTAGTAATGTGGTACCACGCTGAAACAGTCCATTAAACCTAGTTTCGATCAATATTTTAGAGGATAACGCCTGTTAGGTCTACATTAGGCCTGGGATTTGCCCTCATGAGGGTCATACTTTCGCATATCTCTTATACTTGATGGCCAGATCCTGGGCTTTTTCTGGATTGGATCACGTAGTAATGTGGTACCACACTGAAACATTCAATTAAACCTGGTCTTGATAAATATTTTAGAGGATAACGCATTTTAGGTCTGGGATAGGTCTGGGATTTGCCCTCATCAGACTCGTACTTTCGCATATTTCTCATACTTGACGGCCAGATTCTGGGCTTTTTCTGGATTGGATCCCGTAGTAATGTGCTACCACACTGAAACGGACCATTAAACCTGGTGTCGATCTATATTTTAGAGGATAACGCATGTTATGTCTAGGTTAGGCCTGGGATTTGCCCTCATCAGACACATACTTTCGCATTCTCCACATACTTGTTGAACAGATCCTGGGTTTTTTCTGGCTTGGATCACGTAGTAATGTGGTACCACACTGAAACAGTTGATTAATCCTGGTTTGGATCATTAGTTTAGAGCATAACTCATGTTAGGTCTGGGTTAGGTCTAGGATTTGCCCCCAGCAGGCTCATACTTTCGCATATTTCTCATACTTGATGGCTAGATCCTGGGCTTTTTCTGGATTGAATCACGCAGTAATGTGGTACCACACTGAAACAGTCCATCAAAACCTTGTTTCGATCAATATTTTAGCGGATAACGCATGTTATGTCTAGGTTAGGCCTGGGATTTGCCCTCATCAGGCTCATACTTTCGCATATTTCTCATACTTGATGGCCAGATCCTGGGCTTTTTCTGGATTGGATCACGTACTAATGTGGTACCACACTGAAACAGTCCATTAGACCTGGTTTCGATCAATGTTTTAGAGAATAACGCATGTTATGTCTAGGTTAGGCCTGGGATTTGCCCTCATCAGGCTCATACTTTCGCATATTTCTCATATTTGTTGAACAGATCCCTGGCTTTTTCTGGTTTGGATCACGTAGTGAAGAGGTACCACACTGAAACAGTCGATTAATCCTGGTCACGATCAACATTTTAGAGGATAACGCCGGTTAGGACTCGGTTAGGTCTGGGATTTGCCCTTATCAGGCTCATACTTTCGCATATTCCTCATACTTGATGGCCATATTCTGGGCTTTTTCTGGTTTGGATCAAGTAGTAAAGTGGTGCCACACGGAAACAGTCCATGAAACCTAGTCTCGGTTAATATTTTAAAGGATATCGCATGTTAGGTCCGGGTTAGGTCTAGGATTTGCCCTCTTCAGATCCATACTTTCGGATTCTTCGCATACTTGTTGTACAGATCCTGGGTTATTTCTGGTTTGGATCACCTAGTAAAGTGGTACCACACTGAAACAGTCGATTAATCCTGGTCACGATCAACATTTTAGAGGATAACGCCGGTTAGGACTCGGTTAGGTCTGGGATTTGCCCTTATCAGGCTCATACTTTCGCATATTCCTCATACTTGATGGCCATATTCTGGGCTTTTTCTGGTTTGGATCAAGTAGTAAAGTGGTGCCACACGGAAACAGTCCATGAAACCTAGTCTCGGTTAATATTTTAAAGGATATCGCATGTTAGGTCCGGGTTAGGTCTAGGATTTGCCCTCTTCAGACCCATACTTTCGGATTCTTCAAATACTTGTTGTACAGATCCTGGGTTTTTTTCTGGTTTGCATCACGTAGTAATGTGGTACCACACTGAAACAGTCCATCAAAACCTGGTTTCGATCAATATTTTAGCGGATAACGCATGTTATGTCTAGGTTAGGCCTGGGATTTGCCCTCATTAGGCTCATACTTTCGCATATTTCTCATACTTGATGGCTAGATCCTGGGCTTTTTCTGGATTGGATCACGTACTAATGTGGTACCACACTGAAACAGTCCATTAGACCTGGTTTCGATCAATATTTTAGAGAATAACGCATGTTATGTCTAGGTTGGGCCTGGGATTTGCCCTCATCAGGCCCATACTTGCGCATTCTTCACATACTTGTTGAACAGATTCTGGGCTTTTTCTGGTTTGATCCCGTAGTAATGTGGTACCACACTGAAACGGTCCATTAAACCTGGTTTCCATCAATATTTTGGAGGACAACGCAAGTTAGGTCTGGGATAGGTCTGGGATTTGCCTTCATCAGGGTCATGCTTTCGCATTTTTAACATACTTGTTGAACAGATCCAGGGTTTTTCTGGTTTGGATCACGTAGTAAAGTGGTACCACACTGAAACAGTCGATTAATCCTGGTCTCGAACAATATTTTAGAGGATGACTCATGCTAGGTCTAGGCTAGGCCTGGGATTTGCCCTCATCAGGCCCATACTTTCGCATTCTTCACATACTTGTTGAACAGATCCTAGGTTTTTCTGGTTTGGATCACGTAGTAATGTGGTACCACACTGAAACAGTCAGTTAAACCTGGTTTCGATCAATATTTTTGATGATAACGCATGTTAGGTTTGGGTTAGGGCTAGGATTTGCCCTCATCAGACCCATACTTTCGCATTCTTCACATACTTGTTGAACAGATCCTGGGTTATTTCTGGTTTGGATCACGTAGTAAAGTGGTACCACACTGAAACTGTCGCTTAGTCCTGGTCTCGAACAATGTTTTAGAGGATAACTCATGCTAGGTCTAGGTTAGGCCTGGGATTTGCCCTCATCAGACCCATACTTTCGCATTCATCACATACTTGTTCAACAGATCCTGGGTTATTTCTGGTTTGGATCACGTAGTAAAGTGGTACCACACTGAAACTGTCGCTTAATCCTGGTCTCGAACAATATGTTAGAGGATAACTCATGCTAGGTCTAGGTTAGGCCTGAGATTTGCCCTCATCAGACCCATACTTTCGCATTCTTCACATACTTGTTGAACAGATCCTGGGTTATTTCTGGTTTGGATCACCTAGTAAAGTGGTACCACACTGAAACAGTCGATTAATCCTGGTCACGATCAACATTTTAGAGGATAACGCCGGTTAGGACTCGGTTAGGTCTGGGATTTGCCCTTATCAGGCTCATACTTTCGCATATTCCTCATACTTGATGGCCATATTCTGGGCTATTTCTGGTTTGGATCAAGTAGTAATGTGGTGCCACACGGAAACAGTCCATGAAACCTAGTCTCGGTTAATATTTTAAAGGATATCGCATGTTAGGTCCGGGTTAGGTCTAGGATTTGCCCTCTTCAGACCCATACTTTCGGATTCTTCGCATACTTGTTGTACAGATCCTGGGTTATTTCTGGTTTGGATCACCTAGTAAAGTGGTACCACACTGAAACAGTCGATTAATCCTGGTCACGATCAACATTTTAGAGGATAACGCCGGTTAGGACTCGGTTAGGTCTGGGATTTGCCCTTATCAGGCTCATACTTTCGCATATTCCTCATACTTGATGGCCATATTCTGGGCTTTTTCTGGTTTGGATCAAGTAGTAAAGTGGTGCCACACGGAAACAGTCCATGAAACCTAGTCTCGGTTAATATTTTAAAGGATATCGCATGTTAGGTCCGGGTTAGGTCTAGGATTTGCCCTCTTCAGACCCATACTTTCGGATTCTTCGCATACTTGTTGTACAGATCCTGGGTTATTTCTGGTTTGGATCATCTAGTAAAGTGGTACCACACTGAAACAGTCGATTAATCCTGGTCACGATCAACATTTTAGAGGATAACGCCGGTTAGGACTCGGTTAGGTCTGGGATTTGCCCTTATCAGGCTCATACTTTCGCATATTCCTCATACTTGATGGCCATATTCTGGGCTTTTTCTGGTTTGGATCAAGTAGTAAAGTGGTGCCACACGGAAACAGTCCATGAAACCTAGTCTCGGTTAATATTTTAAAGGATATCGCATGTTAGGTCCGGGTTAGGTCTAGGATTTGCCCTCTTCAGACCCATACTTTCGGATTCTTCAAATACTTGTTGTACAGAACCTGGGTTTTTTTCTGGTTTGCATCACGTAGTAATGTGGTACCACACTGAAACAGTCCATCAAAACCTGGTTTCGATCAATATTTTAGCGGATAACGCATGTTATGTCTAGGTTAGGCCTGGGATTTGCCCTCATTAGGCTCATACTTTCGCATATTTCTCATACTTGATGGCTAGATCCTGGGCTTTTTCTGGATTGGATCACGTACTAATGTGGTACCACACTGAAACAGTCCATTAGACCTGGTTTCGATCAATATTTTAGAGAATAACGCATGTTATGTCTAGGTTGGGCCTGGGATTTGCCCTCATCAGGCCCATACTTGCGCATTCTTCACATACTTGTTGAACAGATTCTGGGCTTTTTCTGGTTTGATCCCGTAGTAATGTGGTACCACACTGAAACGGTCCATTAAACCTGGTTTCCATCAATATTTTGGAGGACAACGCAAGTTAGGTCTGGGATAGGTCTGGGATTTGCCTTCATCAGGGTCATGCTTTCGCATTTTTAACATACTTGTTGAACAGATCCAGGGTTTTTCTGGTTTGGATCACGTAGTAAAGTGGTACCACACTGAAACAGTCGATTAATCCTGGTCTCGAACAATATTTTAGAGGATGACTCATGCTAGGTCTAGGCTAGGCCTGGGATTTGCCCTCATCAGGCCCATACTTTCGCATTCTTCACATACTTGTTGAACAGATCCTAGGTTTTTCTGGTTTGGATCACGTAGCAATGTGGTACCACACTGAAACAGTCAGTTAAACCTGGTTTCGATCAATATTTTTGATGATAACGCATGTTAGGTTTGGGTTAGGGCTAGGATTTGCCCTCATCAGACCCATACTTTCGCATTCTTCACATACTTGTTGAACAGATCCTGGGTTATTTCTGGTTTGGATCACGTAGTAAAGTGGTACCACACTGAAACTGTCGCTTAGTCCTGGTCTCGAACAATGTTTTAGAGGATAACTCATGCTAGGTCTAGGTTAGGCCTGGGATTTGCCCTCATCAGACCCATACTTTCGCATTCATCACATACTTGTTCAACAGATCCTGGGTTATTTCTGGTTTGGATCACGTAGTAAAGTGGTACCACACTGAAACTGTCGCTTAATCCTGGTCTCGAACAATATGTTAGAGGATAACTCATGCTAGGTCTAGGTTAGGCCTGAGATTTGCCCTCATCAGACCCATACTTTCGCATTCTTCACATACTTGTTGAACAGATCCTGGGTTATTTCTGGTTTGGATCACCTAGTAAAGTGGTACCACACTGAAACAGTCGATTAATCCTGGTCACGATCAACATTTTAGAGGATAACGCCGGTTAGGACTCGGTTAGGTCTGGGATTTGCCCTTATCAGGCTCATACTTTCGCATATTCCTCATACTTGATGGCCATATTCTGGGCTTTTTCTGGTTTGGATCAAGTAGTAATGTGGTGCCACACGGAAACAGTCCATGAAACCTAGTCTCGGTTAATATTTTAAAGGATATCGCATGTTAGGTCCGGGTTAGGTCTAGGATTTGCCCTCTTCAGACCCATACTTTCGGATTCTTCGCATACTTGTTGTACAGATCCTGGGTTATTTCTGGTTTGGATCACCTAGTAAAGTGGTACCACACTGAAACAGTCGATTAATCCTGGTCACGATCAACATTTTAGAGGATAACGCCGGTTAGGACTCGGTTAGGTCTGGGATTTGCCCTTATCAGGCTCATACTTTCGCATATTCCTCATACTTGATGGCCATATTCTGGGCTTTTTCTGGTTTGGATCAAGTAGTAAAGTGGTGCCACACGGAAACAGTCCATGAAACCTAGTCTCGGTTAATATTTTAAAGGATATCGCATGTTAGGTCCGGGTTAGGTCTAGGATTTGCCCTTTTCAGACCCATACTTTCGGATTCTTCAAATACTTGTTGTACAGAACCTGGGTTTTTTTCTGGTTTGCATCACGTAGTAATGTGGTACCACACTGAAACAGTCCATCAAAACCTGGTTTCGATCAATATTTTAGCGGATAACGCATGTTATGTCTAGGTTAGGCCTGGGATTTGCCCTCATTAGCCTCATACTTTCGCATATTTCTCATACTTGATGGCTAGATCCTGGGCTTTTTCTGGATTGGATCACGTACTAATGTGGTACCACACTGAAACAGTCCATTAGACCTGGTTTCGATCAATATTTTAGAGAATAACGCATGTTATGTCTAGGTTGGGCCTGGGATTTGCCCTCATCAGGCCCATACTTGCGCATTCTTCACATACTTGTTGAACAGATTCTGGGCTTTTTCTGGTTTGATCCCGTAGTAATGTGGTACCACACTGAAACGGTCCATTAAACCTGGTTTCCATCAATATTTTGGAGGACAACGCAAGTTAGGTCTGGGATAGGTCTGGGATTTGCCTTCATCAGGGTCATGCTTTCGCATTTTTAACATACTTGTTGAACAGATCCAGGGTTTTTCTGGTTTGGATCACGTAGTAAAGTGGTACCACACTGAAACAGTCGATTAATCCTGGTCTCGAACAATATTTTAGAGGATGACTCATGCTAGGTCTAGGCTAGGCCTGGGATTTGCCCCCATCAGGCCCATACTTTCGCATTCTTCACATACTTGTTGAACAGATCCTAGGTTTTTCTGGTTTGGATCACGTAGTAAAGTGGTACCACACTGAAACTGTCGCTTAGTCCTGGTCTCGAACAATGTTTTAGAGGATAACTCATGCTAGGTCTAGGTTAGGCCTGGGATTTGCCCTCATCAGACCCATACTTTCGCATTCATCACATACTTGTTCAACAGATCCTGGGTTATTTCTGGTTTGGATCACGTAGTAAAGTGGTACCACACTGAAACTGTCGCTTAAGCCTGGTCTCGAACAATATGTTAGAGGATAACTCATGCTAGGTCTAGGTTAGGCCTGGGATTTGCCCTCATCAGACCCATACTTTCGCATTCATCACATACTTGTTGAACAGGTCCTGGGTTATTTCTGGTTTGGATCACGTAGTAAAGTGGTACCACACTGAAACTGTCGCTTAGTCCTGGTCTCGAACAATGTTTTAGAGGATAACTCATGCTAGGTCTAGGTTAGGCCTGGGATTTGCCCTTATCAGACCCATACTTTCGCATTCTTCACATACTTGTTGAACAGATCCTAGGTTTTTCTGGTTTGGATCAGGTAGTAATGTGGTACCACACTGAAACTGTCGCTTAATCCTGGTCTCGAACAATATGTTAGAGGATAACTCATGCTAGGTCTAGGTTAGGCCTGGGATTTGCCCTCATCAGACCCATACTTTCGCATTCATCACATACTTGTTGAACAGGTCCTGGGTTATTTCTGGTTTGGATCACGTAGTAAAGTGGTACCACACTGAAACTGTCGCTTAGTCCTGGTCTCGAACAATGTTTTAGAGGATAACTCATGCTAGGTCTAGGTTAGGCCTGGGATTTGCCCTCATCAGACCCATACTTTCGCATTCATCACATACTTGTTCAACAGATCCTGGGTTATTTCTGGTTTGGATCAGGTAGTAATGTGGTACCACACTGAAACAGTCAATTAAACCTGGTCACGAACAATGTTTTAGAGGATAACTCATGCTAGGTCTAGGTTAGGCCTGGGATTTGCCCTCATCAGACCCATACTTTCGCATTCATCACATACTTGTTCAACAGATCCTGGGTTATTTCTGGTTTGGATCAGGCAGTAATGTGGTACCACACTGAAACAGTCGACTAATCCTGGTCTCGATCAATATGTTAGAGGATAACTCATGCTAGGTCTAGCTTAGGCCTGGGATTTGCCCTCATCAGACCCATACTTTCGCATTCATCACATACTTGTTGAACAGGTCCTGTGTTATTTCTGGTTTGGATCACGTAGTAAAGTGGTACCACACTGAAACTGTCGCTTAATCCTGGTCTCGAACAATGTTTTAGAGGATAACTCATGCTAGGTCTAAGTTAGGCCTGGGATTTGCCCTCATCAGACCCATACTTTCGCATTCATCACATACTTGTTCAACAGATCCTGGGTTATTTCTGGGTTGGATCAGGTAGTAATGTGGAACCACACAGAGACAGACGATTAAACCTGGTCTCGATCAATATTGTAGAGGATAACTCATGTTTGGCCTAGGTTAGGCCTGGGATTTGCCCCCATCAGACCCATACTTTCGCATTCATCACATACTTGTTGAACAGGTCCTGGGTTACTTCTGGATTGGAACACGTAGTAATGTGGTACCACGCTGAAACAGTCCATTAAACCTAGTTTCGATCAATATTTTAGAGGATAACGCCTGTTAGGTCTACATTAGGCCTGGGATTTGCCCTCATGAGGGTCATACTTTCGCATATCTCTTATACTTGATGGCCAGATCCTGGGCTTTTTCTGGATTGGATCACGTAGTAATGTGGTACCACACTGAAACATTCAATTAAACCTGGCCTTGATAAATATTTTAGAGGATAACGCATTTTAGGTCTGGGATAGGTCTGGGATTTGCCCTCATCAGACTCGTACTTTCGCATATTTCTCATACTTGACGGCCAGATTCTGGGCTTTTTCTGGATTGGATCCCGTAGTAATGTGCTACCACACTGAAACGGACCATTAAACCTGGTGTCGATCTATATTTTAGAGGATAACGCATGTTATGTCTAGGTTAGGCCTGGGATTTGCCCTCATCAGACACATACTTTCGCATTCTCCACATACTTGTTGAACAGATCCTGGGTTTTTTCTGGCTTGGATCACGTAGTAATGTGGTACCACACTGAAACAGTTGATTAATCCTGGTTTGGATCATTAGTTTAGAGCATAACTCATGTTAGGTCTGGGTTAGGTCTAGGATTTGCCCCCAGCAGGCTCATACTTTCGCATATTTCTCATACTTGATGGCTAGATCCTGGGCTTTTTCTGGATTGAATCACGCAGTAATGTGGTACCACACTGAAACAGTCCATCAAAACCTTGTTTCGATCAATATTTTAGCGGATAACGCATGTTATGTCTAGGTTAGGCCTGGGATTTGCCCTCATCAGGCTCATACTTTCGCATATTTCTCATACTTGATGGCCAGATCCTGGGCTTTTTCTGGATTGGATCACGTACTAATGTGGTACCACACTGAAACAGTCCATTAGACCTGGTTTCGATCAATGTTTTAGAGAATAACGCATGTTATGTCTAGGTTAGGCCTGGGATTTGCCCTCATCAGGCTCATACTTTCGCATATTTCTCATATTTGTTGAACAGATCCCTGGCTTTTTCTGGTTTGGATCACGTAGTGAAGAGGTACCACACTGAAACAGTCGATTAATCCTGGTCACGATCAACATTTTAGAGGATAACGCCGGTTAGGACTCGGTTAGGTCTGGGATTTGCCCTTATCAGGCTCATACTTTCGCATATTCCTCATACTTGATGGCCATATTCTGGGCTTTTTCTGGTTTGGATCAAGTAGTAAAGTGGTGCCACACGGAAACAGTCCATGAAACCTAGTCTCGGTTAATATTTTAAAGGATATCGCATGTTAGGTCCGGGTTAGGTCTAGGATTTGCCCTCTTCAGACCCATACTTTCGGATTCTTCGCATACTTGTTGTACAGATCCTGGGTTATTTCTGGTTTGGATCACCTAGTAAAGTGGTACCACACTGAAACAGTCGATTAATCCTGGTCACGATCAACATTTTAGAGGATAACGCCGGTTAGGACTCGGTTAGGTCTGGGATTTGCCCTTATCAGGCTCATACTTTCGCATATTCCTCATACTTGATGGCCATATTCTGGGCTTTTTCTGGTTTGGATCAAGTAGTAAAGTGGTGCCACACGGAAACAGTCCATGAAACCTAGTCTCGGTTAATATTTTAAAGGATATCGCATGTTAGGGCCGGGTTAGGTCTAGGATTTGCCCTCTTCAGACCCATACTTTCGGATTCTTCAAATACTTGTTGTACAGATCCTGGGTTTTTTTCTGGTTTGCATCACGTAGTAATGTGGTACCACACTGAAACAGTCCATCAAAACCTGGTTTCGATCAATATTTTAGCGGATAACGCATGTTATGTCTAGGTTAGGCCTGGGATTTGCCCTCATTAGGCTCATACTTTCGCATATTTCTCATACTTGATGGCTAGATCCTGGGCTTTTTCTGGATTGGATCACGTACTAATGTGGTACCACACTGAAACAGTCCATTAGACCTGGTTTCGATCAATATTTTAGAGAATAACGCATGTTATGTCTAGGTTGGGCCTGGGATTTGCCCTCATCAGGCCCATACTTGCGCATTCTTCACATACTTGTTGAACAGATTCTGGGCTTTTTCTGGTTTGATCCCGTAGTAATGTGGTACCACACTGAAACGGTCCATTAAACCTGGTTTCCATCAATATTTTGGAGGACAACGCAAGTTAGGTCTGGGATAGGTCTGGGATTTGCCTTCATCAGGGTCATGCTTTCGCATTTTTAACATACTTGTTGAACAGATCCAGGGTTTTTCTGGTTTGGATCACGTAGTAAAGTGGTACCACACTGAAACAGTCGATTAATCCTGGTCTCGAACAATATTTTAGAGGATGACTCATGCTAGGTCTAGGCTAGGCCTGGGATTTGCCCTCATCAGGCCCATACTTTCGCATTCTTCACATACTTGTTGAACAGATCCTAGGTTTTTCTGGTTTGGATCACGTAGTAATGTGGTACCACACTGAAACAGTCAGTTAAACCTGGTTTCGATCAATATTTTTGATGATAACGCATGTTAGGTTTGGGTTAGGGCTAGGATTTGCCCTCATCAGACCCATACTTTCGCATTCTTCACATACTTGTTGAACAGATCCTGGGTTATTTCTGGTTTGGATCACGTAGTAAAGTGGTACCACACTGAAACTGTCGCTTAGTCCTGGTCTCGAACAATGTTTTAGAGGATAACTCATGCTAGGTCTAGGTTAGGCCTGGGATTTGCCCTCATCAGACCCATACTTTCGCATTCATCACATACTTGTTCAACAGATCCTGGGTTATTTCTGGTTTGGATCACGTAGTAAAGTGGTACCACACTGAAACTGTCGCTTAATCCTGGTCTCGAACAATATGTTAGAGGATAACTCATGCTAGGTCTAGGTTAGGCCTGAGATTTGCCCTCATCAGACCCATACTTTCGCATTCTTCACATACTTGTTGAACAGATCCTGGGTTATTTCTGGTTTGGATCACCTAGTAAAGTGGTACCACACTGAAACAGTCGATTAATCCTGGTCACGATCAACATTTTAGAGGATAACGCCGGTTAGGACTCGGTTAGGTCTGGGATTTGCCCTTATCAGGCTCATACTTTCGCATATTCCTCATACTTGATGGCCATATTCTGGGCTTTTTCTGGTTTGGATCAAGTAGTAATGTGGTGCCACACGGAAACAGTCCATGAAACCTAGTCTCGGTTAATATTTTAAAGGATATCGCATGTTAGGTCCGGGTTAGGTCTAGGATTTGCCCTCTTCAGACCCATACTTTCGGATTCTTCGCATACTTGTTGTACAGATCCTGGGTTATTTCTGGTTTGGATCACCTAGTAAAGTGGTACCACACTGAAACAGTCGATTAATCCTGGTCACGATCAACATTTTAGAGGATAACGCCGGTTAGGACTCGGTTAGGTCTGGGATTTGCCCTTATCAGGCTCATACTTTCGCATATTCCTCATACTTGATGGCCATATTCTGGGCTTTTTCTGGTTTGGATCAAGTAGTAAAGTGGTGCCACACGGAAACAGTCCATGAAACCTAGTCTCGGTTAATATTTTAAAGGATATCGCATGTTAGGTCCGGGTTAGGTCTAGGATTTGCCCTCTTCAGACCCATACTTTCGGATTCTTCAAATACTAGTTGTACAGAACCTGGGTTTTTTTCTGGTTTGCATCACGTAGTAATGTGGTACCACACTGAAACAGTCCATCAAAACCTGGTTTCGATCAATATTTTAGCGGATAACGCATGTTATGTCTAGGTTAGGCCTGGGATTTGCCCTCATTAGGCTCATACTTTCGCATATTTCTCATACTTGATGGCTAGATCCTGGGCTTTTTCTGGATTGGATCACGTACTAATGTGGTACCACACTGAAACAGTCCATTAGACCTGGTTTCGATCAATATTTTAGAGAATAACGCATGTTATGTCTAGGTTGGGCCTGGGATTTGCCCTCATCAGGCCCATACTTGCGCATTCTTCACATACTTGTTGAACAGATTCTGGGCTTTTTCTGGTTTGATCCCGTAGTAATGTGGTACCACACTGAAACGGTCCATTAAACCTGGTTTCCATCAATATTTTGGAGGACAACGCAAGTTAGGTCTGGGATAGGTCTGGGATTTGCCTTCATCAGGGTCATGCTTTCGCATTTTTAACATACTTGTTGAACAGATCCAGGGTTTTTCTGGTTTGGATCACGTAGTAAAGTGGTACCACACTGAAACAGTCGATTAATCCTGGTCTCGAACAATATTTTAGAGGATGACTCATGCTAGGTCTAGGCTAGGCCTGGGATTTGCCCTCATCAGGCCCATACTTTCGCATTCTTCACATACTTGTTGAACAGATCCTAGGTTTTTCTGGTTTGGATCACGTAGTAATGTGGTACCACACTGAAACAGTCAGTTAAACCTGGTTTCGATCAATATTTTTGATGATAACGCATGTTAGGTTTGGGTTAGGGCTAGGATTTGCCCTCATCAGACCCATACTTTCGCATTCTTCACATACTTGTTGAACAGATCCTGGGTTATTTCTGGTTTGGATCACGTAGTAAAGTGGTACCACACTGAAACTGTCGCTTAGTCCTGGTCTCGAACAATGTTTTAGAGGATAACTCATGCTAGGTCTAGGTTAGGCCTGGGATTTGCCCTCATCAGACCCATACTTTCGCATTCATCACATACCTGTTCAACAGATCCTGGGTTATTTCTGGTTTGGATCACGTAGTAAAGTGGTACCACACTGAAACTGTCGCTTAATCCTGGTCTCGAACAATATGTTAGAGGATAACTCATGCTAGGTCTAGGTTAGGCCTGGGATTTGCCCTCATCAGACCCATACTTTCGCATTCATCACATACTTGTTGAACAGGTCCTGTGTTATTTCTGGTTTGGATCACGTAGTAAAGTGGTACCACACTGAAACTGTCGCTTAATCCTGGTCTCGAACAATGTTTTAGAGGATAACTCATGCTAGGTCTAAGTTAGGCCTGGGATTTGCCCTCATCAGACCCATACTTTCGCATTCATCACATACTTGTTCAACAGATCCTGGGTTATTTCTGGGTTGGATCAGGTAGTAATGTGGAACCACACAGAGACAGACGATTAAACCTGGTTTCGATCAATATTGTAGAGGATAACTCATGTTTGGCCTAGGTTAGGCCTGGGATTTGCCCCCATCAGACCCATACTTTCGCATTCATCACATACTTGTTGAACAGGTCCTGGGTTACTTCTGGATTGGAACACGTAGTAATGTGGTACCACGCTGAAACAGTCCATTAAACCTAGTTTCGATCATTATTTTAGAGGATAACGCCTGTTAGGTCTACATTAGGCCTGGGATTTGCCCTCATGAGGGTCATACTTTCGCATATCTCTTATACTTGATGGCCAGATCCTGGGCTTTTTCTGGATTGGATCACGTAGTAATGTGGTACCACACTGAAACATTCAATTAAACCTGGTCTTGATAAATATTTTAGAGGATAACGCATTTTAGGTCTGGGATAGGTCTGGGATTTGCCCTCATCAGACTCGTACTTTCGCATATTTCTCATACTTGACGGCCAGATTCTGGGCTTTTTCTGGATTGGATCCCGTAGTAATGTGCTACCACACTGAAACGGACCATTAAACCTGGTGTCGATCTATATTTTAGAGGATAACGCATGTTATGTCTAGGTTAGGCCTGGGATTTGCCCTCATCAGACACATACTTTCGCATTCTCCACATACTTGTTGAACAGATCCTGGGTTTTTTCTGGTTTGGATCACGTAGTAATGTGGTACCACACTGAAACAGTTGATTAATCCTGGTTTGGATCATTAGTTTAGAGCATAACTCATGTTAGGTCTGGGTTAGGTCTAGGATTTGCCCCCAGCAGGCTCATACTTTCGCATATTTCTCATACTTGATGGCTAGATCCTGGGCTTTTTCTGGATTGAATCACGCAGTAATGTGGTACCACACTGAAACAGTCCATCAAAACCTTGTTTCGATCAATATTTTAGCGGATAACGCATGTTATGTCTAGGTTAGGCCTGGGATTTGCCCTCATCAGGCTCATACTTTCGCATATTTCTCATACTTGATGGCCAGATCCTGGGCTTTTTCTGGATTGGATCACGTACTAATGTGGTACCACACTGAAACAGTCCATTAGACCTGGTTTCGATCAATGTTTTAGAGAATAACGCATGTAATGTCTAGGTTAGGCCTGGGATTTGCCCTCATCAGGCTCATACTTTCGCATATTTCTCATATTTGTTGAACAGATCCCTGGCTTTTTCTGGTTTGGATCACGTACTGAAGAGGTACCACACTGAAACAGTCGATTAATCCTGGTCACGATCAACATTTTAGAGGATAACGCCGGTTAGGACTCGGTTAGGTCTGGGATTTGCCCTTATCAGGCTCATACTTTCGCATATTCCTCATACTTGATGGCCATATTCTGGGCTTTTTCTGGTTTGGATCAAGTAGTAAAGTGGTGCCACACGGAAACAGTCCATGAAACCTAGTCTCGGTTAATATTTTAAAGGATATCGCATGTTAGGTCCGGGTTAGGTCTAGGATTTGCCCTCTTCAGACCCATACTTTCGGATTCTTCGCATACTTGTTGTACAGATCCTGGGTTATTTCTGGTTTGGATCACCTAGTAAAGTGGTACCACACTGAAACAGTCGATTAATCCTGGTCACGATCAACATTTTAGAGGATAACGCCGGTTAGGACTCGGTTAGGTCTGGGATTTGCCCTTATCAGGCTCATACTTTCGCATATTCCTCATACTTGATGGCCATATTCTGGGCTTTTTCTGGTTTGGATCAAGTAGTAAAGTGGTGCCACACGGAAACAGTCCATGAAACCTAGTCTCGGTTAATATTTTAAAGGATATCGCATGTTAGGTCCGGGTTAGGTCTAGGATTTGCCCTCTTCAGACCCATACTTTCGGATTCTTCAAATACTTGTTGTACAGATCCTGGGTTTTTTTCTGGTTTGCATCACGTAGTAATGTGGTACCACACTGAAACAGTCCATCAAAACCTGGTTTCGATCAATATTTTAGCGGATAACGCATGTTATGTCTAGGTTAGGCCTGGGATTTGCCCTCATTAGGCTCATACTTTCGCATATTTCTCATACTTGATGGCTAGATCCTGGGCTTTTTCTGGATTGGATCACGTACTAATGTGGTACCACACTGAAACAGTCCATTAGACCTGGTTTCGATCAATATTTTAGAGAATAACGCATGTTATGTCTTGGTTGGGCCTGGGATTTGCCCTCATCAGGCCCATACTTGCGCATTCTTCACATACTTGTTGAACAGATTCTGGGCTTTTTCTGGTTTGATCCCGTAGTAATGTGGTACCACACTGAAACGGTCCATTAAACCTGGTTTCCATCAATATTTTGGAGGACAACGCAAGTTAGGTCTGGGATAGGTCTGGGATTTGCCTTCATCAGGGTCATGCTTTCACATTTTTAACATACTTGTTGAACAGATCCAGGGTTTTTCTGGTTTGGATCACGTAGTAAAGTGGTACCACACTGAAACAGTCGATTAATCCTGGTCTCGAACAATATTTTAGAGGATGACTCATGCTAGGTCTAGGCTAGGCCTGGGATTTGCCCTCATCAGGCCCATACTTTCGCATTCTTCACATACTTGTTGAACAGATCCTAGGTTTTTCTGGTTTGGATCACGTAGTAATGTGGTACCACACTGAAACAGTCAGTTAAACCTGGTTTCGATCAATATTTTTGATGATAACGCATGTTAGGTTTGGGTTAGGGCTAGGATTTGCCCTCATCAGACCCATACTTTCGCATTCTTCACATACTTGTTGAACAGATCCTGGGTTATTTCTGGTTTGGATCACGTAGTAAAGTGGTACCACACTGAAACTGTCGCTTAGTCCTGGTCTCGAACAATGTTTTAGAGGATAACTCATGCTAGGTCTAGGTTAGGCCTGGGATTTGCCCTCATCAGACCCATACTTTCGCATTCATCACATACTTGTTCAACAGATCCTGGGTTATTTCTGGTTTGGATCACGTAGTAAAGTGGTACCACACTGAAACTGTCGCTTAATCCTGGTCTCGAACAATATGTTAGAGGATAACTCATGCTAGGTCTAGGTTAGGCCTGGGATTTGCCCTCATCAGACCCATACTTTCGCATTCATCACATACTTGTTGAACAGGTCCTGGGTTATTTCTGGTTTGGATCACGTAGTAAAGTGGTACCACACTGAAACTGTCGCTTAGTCCTGGTCTCGAATAATGTTTTAGAGGATAACTCATGCTAGGTCTAGGTTAGGCCTGGGATTTGCCCTCATCAGACCCATACTTTCGCATTCATCACATACTTGTTGAACAGGTCCTGGGTTATTTCTGGTTTGGATCACGTAGTAAAGTGGTACCACACTGAAACTGTCGCTTAGTCCTGGTCTCGAACAATGTTTTAGAGGATAACTCATGCTAGGTCTAGGTTAGGCCTGGGATTTGCCCTCATCAGACCCATACTTTCGCATTCATCACATACTTGTTCAACAGATCCTGGGTTATTTCTGGTTTGGATCAGGTAGTAATGTGGTACCACACTGAAACAGTCAATTAAACCTGGTCACGAACAATGTTTTAGAGGATAACTCATGCTAGGGCTAGGTTAGGCCTGGGATTTGCCCTCATCAGACCCATACTTTCGCATTCATCACATACTTGTTCAACAGATCCTGGGTTATTTCTGGTTTGGATCAGGCAGTAATGTGGTACCACACTGAAACAGTCGACTAATCCTGGTCTCGATCAATATGTTAGAGGATAACTCATGCTAGGTCTAGCTTAGGCCTGGGATTTGCCCTCATCAGACCCATACTTTCGCATTCATCACATACTTGTTGAACAGGTCCTGT
Source organism: Colletes latitarsis (assembly GCF_051014445.1). Taxonomy (NCBI): domain Eukaryota; kingdom Metazoa; phylum Arthropoda; class Insecta; order Hymenoptera; family Colletidae; genus Colletes; species Colletes latitarsis. The sequence continues at coordinate 24,352,257 of NW_027488365.1, read as the reverse complement.
GTTATTTCTGGTTTGGATCACGTAGTAAAGTGGTACCACACTGAAACTGTCGCTTAATCCTGGTCTCGAACAATGTTTTAGAGGATAACTCATGCTAGGTCTAAGTTAGGCCTGGGATTTGCCCTCATCAGACCCATACTTTCGCATTCATCACATACTTGTTCAACAGATCCTGGGTTATTTCTGGGTTGGATCAGGTAGTAATGTGGTACCACACAGAGACAGACGATTAAACCTGGTTTCGATCAATATTGTAGAGGATAACTCATGTTTGGCCTAGGTTAGGCCTGGGATTTGCCCCCATCAGACCCATGCTTTCGCATTCATCACATACTTGTTGAACAGGTCCTGGGTTACTTCTGGATTGGAACACGTAGTAATGTAGTACCACGCTGAAACAGTCCATTAAACCTAGTTTCGATCAATATTTTAGAGGATAACGCCTGTTAGGTCTACATTAGGCCTGGGATTTGCCCTCATGAGGGTCATACTTTCGCATATCTCTTATACTTGATGGCCAGATCCTGGGCTTTTTCTGGATTGGATCACGTAGTAATGTGGTACCACACTGAAACATTTAATTAAACCTGGTCTTGATAAATATTTTAGAGGATAACGCATTTTAGGTCTGGGATAGGTCTGGGATTTGCCCTCATCAGGCTCATAGTTTCGCGTTTTTCACATACTTGTTCAACAAATCCAGGGTTTTTTCTGGTTTGGATCACGTAGTAATGTGGTACCACACTGAAACAGTCCATTTAACCTGGTTTCCATCAATATCTTAAAGAATAACGCATGTTAGGTCATGGTTAGGTCTGGGATTTGCCCCCATTAGGGTCATACTTTCGCATATTTCACATACTTGAGAACAGATCCTGGCTTATTCTGGTTTGGATCATGTGCTAATGTGGTACCACACTGAAACAGTCCATTAGACCTGGTTTCGATCAATATTTTAGAGAATAACGCATGTTATGTCTAGGTTGGGCCTGGGATTTGCCCTCGTCAGACTCATACTTGCGCATTCTTCACATACTTGTTGAACAGATCCTGGGCTGTTTCTGGATTGTATCACGTAGTAATGTGGTACCACGCTGAAACAGTCAATTAAACCTGGTTTCGATCAATATTTTAGAGGGTAACGCAAGTTAGGGCTGGCATAGGTCTGGGATTTGCCCACATCAGGCTCATACTTACGCGTTTTTCACATACTTGTTGAACAGATCCTGGGTTTTTTCTGGTTTTGGATCACGCAGTAGTGTGGTACCACACTGAAACAGTCCATTACACCTGGTTTGGATCAACATTTTAGAGGATAACGCATGTTAGGTCTATGTTAGGTCTGGGATTTTCACTCATCAGACTCATACTTTCGCACACTTCACATACTCGTTGAACAGATCCTGGGTTATTTTCCGGTTTGGATCACATAGTAATGTGGTACCACACTGAAACAGTCGAATAAACCAGGTTTCGATCAATATTTTTGAGGATAACGCATGTTAGGTCTAGGTTAGGCCTGGGATTTTCACTCATCAGACTCATACTTTCGCACTCTTCTCATACTTGTTGAACGGATCCTGGGTTTTTTCTGGTTTGGATCACGTAGTAATGTGGTACCACACTGAAACATTGAATTAAACCTGGTTTCGATCAATATTATTGAGGATAACGCATGTTAGGTCTAGGTTAGGCCTGGGATTTTCACTCATCAGACTCATACTTTCGCATTCTTCACATACTTGTTGAACGGATCTTGGGTTTTTTCTGGTGTGGATCACGTAGTAATGTGGTACCACACTGAAACAATCAATTAAACCTGGTCTTGATAAATATTTTAGAGGATAACGCATGTTAGGTCTGGGTTAGGTCTAGGATTTGCCCCCATCAGGCTCATACTTTCGCATATTTCTCATACTTCATGGTTGGATCCTGGGCTATTTCTGGATTGGATCACGTAGTAATGTGGTACCACACTGAAACAGTCAATTAAACCTTGTTGAACAGATCCTGGGTTATTTCTGGTTTGGATCACGTAGTAAAGTGGTACCACACTGAAACTGTCGCTTAGTCCTGGTCTCGAACAATGTTTTAGAGGATAACTCATGCTAGGTCTAGGTTAGGCCTGGGATTTGCCCTCATCAGACCCATACTTTCGCATTCATCACATACTTGTTCAACAGATCCTGGGTTATTTCTGGTTTGGATCACGTAGTAAAGTGGTACCACACTGAAACTGTCGCTTAATCCTGGTCTCGAACAATATGTTAGAGGATAACTCATGCTAGGTCTATGTTAGGCCTGGGATTTGCCCTCATCAGACCCATACTTTCGCATTCATCACATACTTGTTGAACAGGTCCTGGGTTATTTCTGGTTTGGATCACGTAGTAAAGTGGTACCACACTGAAACTGTCGCTTAGTCCTGGTCTCGAACAATGTTTTAGAGGATAACTCATGCTAGGTCTAGGTTAGGCCTGGGATTTGCCCTTATCAGACCCATACTTTCGCATTCTTCACATACTTGTTGAACAGATCCTAGGTTTTTCTGGTTTGGATCAAGTAGTAATGTGGTACCACACTGAAACTGTCGCTTAATCCTGGTCTCGAACAATATGTTAGAGGATAACTCATGCTAGGTCTAGGTTAGGCCTGGGATTTGCCCTCATCAGACCCATACTTTCGCATTCATCACATACTTGTTGAACAGGTCCTGGGTTATTTCTGGTTTGGATCACGTAGTAAAGTGGTACCACACTGAAACTGTCGCTTAGTCCTGGTCTCGAACAATGTTTTAGAGGATAACTCATGCTAGGTCTAGGTTAGGCCTGGGATTTGCCCTCATCAGACCCATACTTTCGCATTCATCACATACTTGTTCAACAGATCCTGGGTTATTTCTGGTTTGGATCAGGTAGTAATGTGGTACCACACTGAAACAGTCAATTAAACCTGGTCACGAACAATGTTTTAGAGGATAACTCATGCTAGGTCTAGGTTAGGCCTGGGATTTGCCCTCATCAGACCCATACTTTCGCATTCATCACATACTTGTTCAACAGATCCTGGGTTATTTCTGGTTTGGATCAGGCAGTAATGTGGTACCACACTGAAACAGTCGACTAATCCTGGTCTCGATCAATATGTTAGAGGATAACTCATGCTAGGTCTAGCTTAGGCCTGGGATTTGCCCTCATCAGACCCATACTTTCGCATTCATCACATACTTGTTGAACAGGTCCTGTGTTATTTCTGGTTTGGATCACGTAGTAAAGTGGTACCACACTGAAACTGTCGCTTAATCCTGGTCTCGAACAATGTTTTAGAGGATAACTCATGCTAGGTCTAAGTTAGGCCTGGGATTTGCCCTCATCAGACCCATACTTTCGCATTCATCACATACTTGTTCAACAGATCCTGGGTTATTTCTGGGTTGGATCAGGTAGTAATGTGGTACCACACAGAGACAGACGATTAAACCTGGTTTCGATCAATATTGTAGAGGATAACTCATGTTTGGCCTAGGTTAAGCCTGGGATTTGCCCCCATCAGACCCATACTTTCGCATTCATCACATACTTGTTGAACAGGTCCTGGGTTACTTCTGGATTGGAACACGTAGTAATGTGGTACCACGCTGAAACAGTCCATTAAACCTAGTTTCGATCAATATTTTAGAGGATAACGCCTGTTAGGTCTACATTAGGCCTGGGATTTGCCCTCATGAGGGTCATACTTTCGCATATCTCTTATACTTGATGGCCAGATCCTGGGCTTTTTCTGGATTGGATCACGTAGTAATGTGGTACCACACTGAAACATTCAATTAAACCTGGTCTTGATAAATATTTTAGAGGATAACGCATTTTAGGTCTGGGATAGGTCTGGGATTTGCCCTCATCAGGCTCATAGTTTCGCGTTTTTCACATACTTGTTCAACAAATCCAGGGTTTTTTCTGGTTTGGATCACGTAGTAATGTGGTACCACACTGAAACATTCAATTAAACCTGGTCTTGATAAATATTTTAGAGGATAACGCATTTTAGGTCTGGGATAGGTCTGGGATTTGCCCTCATCAGGCTCATAGTTTCGCGTTTTTCACATACTTGTTCAACAAATCCAGGGTTTTTTCTGGGTTGGATCAGGTAGTAATGTGGTACCACACAGAGACAGACGATTAAACCTGGTTTCGATCAATATTGTAGAGGATAACTCATGTTTGGCCTAGGTTAAGCCTGGGATTTGCCCCCATCAGACCCATACTTTCGCATTCATCACATACTTGTTGAACAGGTCCTGGGTTACTTCTGGATTGGAACACGTAGTAATGTGGTACCACGCTGAAACAGTCCATTAAACCTAGTTTCGATCAATATTTTAGAGGATAACGCCTGTTAGGTCTACATTAGGTCTAGGATTTGCCCCCATCAGGCTCATACTTTCGCATATTTCTCATACTTCATGGCTGGATCCTGGGCTATTTCTGGATTGGATCACGTAGTAATGTGGTACCACACTGAAACAGTCAATTAAACCTTGTTGAACAGATCCTGGGTTATTTCTGGTTTGGATCACGTAGTAAAGTGGTACCACACTGAAACTGTCGCTTAGTCCTGGTCTCGAACAATGTTTTAGAGGATAACTCATGCTAGGTCTAGGTTAGGCCTGGGATTTGCCCTTATCAGACCCATACTTTCGCATTCTTCACATACTTGAGAACAGATCCTGGGTTTTTCTGGTTTGTATCACGTAGTAATGTGGTACCACACTGAAACAGTCCATTAAACTTGGTTTCCATCAATATTTTAGAGGACAACGCAAGTTAGGTCTGGGATAGGTCTGGGATTTGCCCTCATCAGGGTCATGCTTTCGCACTTTTGACATACTTGTTGAACAGATCCTGGGTTATTCTGGTTTGGATCACGTAGTAATGTGGTACCACACTGAAACAGTCCATTAAACCTAGTTTCGATCAATATTTTAGAGGATAACGCATGTTAGGTCTACATTAGGCCTGGGATTTGCCCTCATCAGGGTCATACTTTCGCGTTTTTCACATACTTGCTGAGCAAATCCCTGGCTTATTCTGGTTTGGATCATGTGCTAATGTGGTACCACACTGAAACAGTCCATTAGACCTGGTTTCGATCAATATTTTAGAGAATAACGCATGTTATGTCTAGGTTGGGCCTGGGATTTGCCCTCGTCAGACTCATACTTGCGCATTCTTCACATACTTGTTGAACAGATCCTGGGCTGTTTCTGGATTGTATCACGTAGTAATGTGGTACCACGCTGAAACAGTCAATTAAACCTGGTTTCGATCAATATTTTAGAGGATAACGCAAGTTAGGGCTGGCATAGGTCTGGGATTTGCCCACATCAGGCTCATACTTACGCGTTTTTCACATACTTGTTGAACAGATCCTGGGTTTTTTCTGGTTTGGATCACGCAGTAGTGTGGTACCACACTGAAACAGTCCATTAAACCTGGTTTGGATCAACATTTTAGAGGATAACGCATGTTAGGTCTATGTTAGGTCTGGGATTTTCACTCATCAGACTCATACTTTCGCACACTTCACATACTCGTTGAACAGATCCTGGGTTATTTTCCGGTTTGGATCACATAGTAATGTGGTACCACACTGAAACAGTCGAATAAACCAGGTTTCGATCAATATTTTTGAGGATAACGCATGTTAGGTCTAGGTTAGGCCTGGGATTTTCACTCGTCAGACTCATACTTTCGCACTCTTCTCATACTTGTTGAACGGATCCTGGGTTTTTTCTGGTTTGGATCACGTAGTAATGTGGTACCACACTGAAACAGTCGAATAAACCAGGTTTCGATCAATATTTTTGAGGATAACGCATGTTAGGTCTAGGTTAGGCCTGGGATTTTCACTCGTCAGACTCATACTTTCGCACTCTTCTCATACTTGTTGAACGGATCCTGGGTTTTTTCTGGTTTGGATCACGTAGTAATGTGGTACCACACTGAAACATGCAATAAACCTGGTCTTGATAAATATTTTAGAGGATAACGCATGTTAGGTCTGGGTTAGGTCTAGGATTTGCCCTCATCAGGCTCCTACTTTCGCATATTTCTCATACTTCATGGCTGGATCCTGGGCTATTTCCGGATTGGATCACATAGTAATGTGGTACCACACTGAAACAGTCAATTAAACCTGGTTTTGATCAATATTTTTGAGAATAATTCATGTTAGGTCTAGGTTAGGTCAGGGATTTGCTCTCATCAGGCTCATTCTTTCGCATATTTCTCATACTTGATGGCTAGATCCTGGGCTTTTTCTGGATTGCATCACGTAGTAATGAAGTACAACACTGAAACAGTCAATTAAACCTGGTTTCCATCAATATTTTAGAGGACAACGCATGTCAGGTCTAGGTTAGGTCTGGGATTTGCTCTCATCAGGGTCATATTGTCGCAGTTTTAACTTACTTGTTGAACGGATCCTGGGTTTTTTCTGGTTTGGTTCACATAGTAATGTGGTACCACACTGAAACATTCAAATAAACCTGGTCTTGATAAATATTTTAGAGGATAACGCATGTTAGGTTTGGGTTAGGTCTAGGATTTGCCCTCATCAGGCTCATACTTTCGCATATTTCTTATTCTTCATGGCTAGATCCTGGGCTGTTTCTGGATTGTATCACATAGTAATGTGGTACCACGCTGAAACAGTCGATTAAACCTGGTTTCGATCAATATTTTAGAGGATAACGCAAGTTAAGTCTGGGATTGGTCTGGGATTTGACCTCATCAGACTCATACTTTCGCACACTTCACATACTCGTTGAACAGATCCTGGGTTATTTTCTGGTTTGGACCACATAGTAATGTGGAACCACACTGAAACAGTCGATTAAACCAGGTTTCGATCAATATTTTTGAGGATAACACATGTTAGGTCTAGGTTAGGCCTGGGATTTTCACTCATCAGGCTCATACTTTCGCATTCTTCACATACTTGTTGAACGGATCCTGGGTTTTTTCTGGTTTGGAACACGTAGTAATGTGGGACCACACTGTAACAGTCAATTAAACCTGGTTTCGATCAATATTTTAGAGAATAATTCATGCTAGGTCTAGGTTAGGTCTAGGATTTGCCCTCGTCAGGCTCATACTTTCGCATATTTCTCATACTTCATGGCTAGATCCTGGGCTATTTCTGGATTGTATCACGTAGTAATGAAGTACAACACTGAAACAGTCAATTAAACCTGGTTTCCATCAATATTTTAGAGGATAACGCAAGTTAGGTCTGGGATAGGTCTGCGATTTGCCCTCATCAGGCTCATACTTTCGCGTTTTTCACATACTTGTTGAACAGATCCGTGGTTTTTTCTGGATTGCGTCACGTAGTAGTGTGGTACCACACTGAAACAGTCGATTAAACCTGGTTTCGATCAATATTTTAGAGGATAACGCATGTTAGTTCTAGGTTAGCCCTGGGATTTTCACTCATCAGACTCATACTTTCGCATTCTTCACATACTTGTTGAACGGATCCAGGGTTTTTTCTGGTTTGGTTCACGTAGTAATGTGGTACCACACTGAAACATTCAATTAAACCTGATCTTGATAAATATTTTAGAGTATAACGCATGTTAGGTCTGGGTTAGGTCTAGGATTTGCCCACATCAGGCTCATACTTTCGCATATTTCTCATACTTCATGGCTAGATCCTGGGCTGTTTCTGGATTGTATCACGTAGTAATGTGGTACCACGCTGAAACAGTCAATTAAACCTGGTTTCGATCAATATTTTAGAGGATAACGCATGTTAGGGCTGGCATAGGTCTGGGATTTGCCCACATCAGGCTCATACTTACGCGTTTTTCACATACTTGTTGAACAGATCCTGGGTTTTTTCTGGTTTGGATCACGTATTTGTGTGGTACCACACTGAAACAGTCCATTAAACCTGGTTTGGATCAACATTTTAGAGGATAACGCATGTTAGGTCTAGGTTAGGTCTGGGATTTTCACTCATCAGACTCATACTTTCGCATTCTTCACATACTTGTTGAACGGATCCTGTGTTTTTTCTGGTTTGGATCCCGTAGTAATGTGGGACCACACTGAAACAATCAATTAAACCTGGTCTTGATAAATATTTTAGAGGATAACGCGTGTTAGGTCTGGGATAGGTCTGGGATTTGCCGTCATCACACTCATACTTTCGCACACTTCACATACTCGTTGAACAGATCCTGGGTTATTTTCCGGTTTGGATCACATAGTAATGTGGTACCACACTGAAACAGTCGAATAAACCAGGTTTCGATCAATATTTTTGAGGATAACGCATGTTAGGTCTAGGTTAGGCCTGGGATTTTCACTCATCAGACTCATACTTTCGCACTCTTCTCATACTTGTTGAACGGATCCTGGGTTTTTACTGGATTGGATCACGTAGTAATGTGGTACCACACTGAAACATTGAATTAAACCTGGTCTTGATAAATATTTTAGAGGATAACGCATGTTAGGTCTGGGTTAGGTCTAGGATTTGCCCTCATCAGGCTCATTCTTTCGCATATTTCTCATACTTCATGGCTGGATCCTGGGCTATTTCTGGATTGGATCACGTATTAATGTGGTACCACACTGAAACAGTCAATTAAACCTGGTTTTGATTAATATTTTTGAGAATAATTCATGTTAGGTCTAGGTTAGGTCAGGGATTTGCTCTCATCAGGCTCATTCTTTCGCATATTTCTCATACTTGATGGCTAGATCCTGGGCTTTTTCTGGATTGCATCACGTAGTAATGAAGTACAACACTGAAACAGTCAATTAAACCTGGTTTCCATCAATATTTTAGAGGACAACGCATGTCAGGTCTAGGTTAGGTCTGGGATTTGCTCTCATCAGGGTCATACTGTCGCAGTTTTAACTTACTTGTTGAACGGATCCTGGGTTTTTTCTGGTTTGGTTCACGTAGTAATGTGGTACCACACTGAAACATTCAATTAAACCTGGTCTTGATAAATATTTTAGAGGATAACGCAAGTTAAATCTGGGATTGGTCTGGGATTTGACCTCATCAGACTCATACTTCCGCACACTTCACGTACTCGTTGAACAGATCCTGGGTTATTTTCTGGTTTGGACCACATAGTAATGTGGAACCACACTGAAACAGTCGATTAAACCAGGTCTCGATCAATATTTTTGAGGATAACGCATGTTAGGTCTAGGTTAGGCCTGGGATTTTCACTCATCAGGCTCATACTTTCGCATTCTTCACATACTTGTTGAACGGATCCTGGGTTTTTTCTGGTTTGGATCACGTAGTAATGTGGGACCACACTGTAACAGTCAATTAAACCTGGTTTCGATCAATATTGTGGGTGATGAAAGAATCGCGAAGATAAACGAGTGAGAGAGAGAGTGAGAGCGTACGCGCGAGCGAGAGATGTGTAAAGGGCCGAAATCGGTGTGGCAATGAACGTGTGCGAGAACCGAAATATAAGAAAGCGAACGATAAAAGACAGGTTCAGAGTGTGGGATGCGAGTGTGACGTTGAGACAAATTGTGACATTAAAAACTTGTGTGAGCACCGAAGTTACGAGGGATAATATCTAAATTGTTATTTCATAACCATATCCCTACAAATTGGGGGCTCGTCCGGGATTTAACGAAATCAGAGGTGAAATTCGGTGCAACAATCTTGTTAAGTCAAGATCTAATCCAAGTATGGAGCAATACAGTGGGTTTACGGTGCAACAACTAAAAGATAAATTGCGAGAGTTAGGACAGTCTACCGCGGGCTCAAAAATAGAGCTTGTCGCCAGGCTCATGAACGTCGAGGCAGAAGGGCTGGCAGCACCCGCACCTGAAATCATGCAGGTGCCGATGGCTGCGGACTATCGCGGAGAGGACGAGAGAAGGACCGAGTGGATGCAACGCGAGATGGAGATGGCTCGGAGGGAACGCGACATGATGCAGAAGGAGCTGGAAATAGCGAGACGAGAGATCGAGGTGATGCAGCAAATGCAGCGGTTGCATTTGGCGGCAAATTCAGCTCGGCCAGCGATGGAGGAAGTCAGGCTGCGACAAGATATTTTACAAACATCGACGCCCGAAGAGATACATCGAACACGGATAAGCGTAACGGTGATCGCCGAATTGCTAAGCCATTTCGATGGTAACGGGCCTTACGAGCATTGGGAACGGCAATTCGAGCTACTACGAGGTGCGCATCAGCTAACGAATTGTGAAGCGATGATTTTGCTGGGATCGCGGCTGAGGGGGAAAGCAATGGAGTGGTTCCACTCTAGACCAGAATACGTCACGATGCCCGTGGACGAGTTATTAAAGGAAATGCGAGGGATGTTCCACCATCTCCCGAGCAGAGTGGCCAGGAAAAGGGAATTTGAGCAACGACATTGGAGATACGGTGAGCGTTTCAGCGATTATTATCACCAGAAGTTGATTTTAGGGAACCGTGTACCCATCGACGATGACGAAATTATCGAGTATCTTCTTGAGGGAATTCCCGATCTAACCCTACGGAACCAGGCCCGCATCGAAAGGTTCAGGACGAAGGCCGATCTTTTCGCTGCATTTGAGAAGGTGGTGCTACCGCCGAGAGCCGATGCCAGTCGAATTTCGAGGAAAACCACGGGGGTGGACGGGTACGTGGAACAGCAGCAGATCATCGAGAGGTGTCACAACTGCGGAGGGAGAGGTCATCGAGCAGACGGGTACGTGGAACAGCAGCAGATCATCGAGAGGTGCCACAACTGCGGAGGGAGAGGTCATCGAGCAGCCGAATGCCCAGCAAAGGACAGAGGGGCGAAGTGCTTTCATTGCCGAGAGTTTGGACACATCGCGTCTAGATGCCCACGAAAGACGTCAGCTGCAGTGGACAGCTATTTTGCCGAAACAACTGCGAAAGGGAAATACATTAAGTCCGTAACAATAAATAATTCAGAAATGACTGCTCTCATCGATACCGGGAGCGATGTAACGCTGATGCGAGCGGACGCGTACGATAGAATAGGCGCGCCGCGTATAGAGTATAACCAAGTAAGCTTCGACGGTATAGGCTCGGTTTCAAATAAAACTTTAGGAGGATTCACAACCACCATCGAGATCGACGGGTCGTTGTACACTATTAAGGCACACGTTGTGCCCGAATCGCTCATGCGGCATAGCCTTTTGCTGGGGGCTGATTTCCTAAATAACGTACAACTAACTATCGAGCACGGGCGTGTCGAGATCCAACAGCTGAGCAGAGTTCAGCCGACGGAGAACGACCTGACCGAAGTATTGCAAATAAACGTGTGCGAAGAAGCAAGACGAGTGGATATATCCCACATAAAAAATTCCGAGACCGCGAGCCGTGTGATGTCTATGGTGGATGGTTACGAAGCAAAGAAAATACGTGAGGTAGGGGTCGAAATGGCAATTATCTTAAAAGACGAAGAACCCGTTTATCAGCGAGCTAGGCGTCTATCCGCGGTAGAACGAGACGAGGTAAATGCGCATATACGAGAGTGGTTGCGCGACGGGATCATTCAACCCTCATTATCAGATTTTGCGAGTCCGGTCGTTCTAGTGCGGAAGAAGGACGGATCGTCACGACTATGCGTCGATTACAGGCAGCTCAATCGGAAAGTTATCGGCAAAGTATTACGGTCTGTATCGTGTAACGAGAGTGCTGCGAAACAAACGATATATTGTAGAGAGGGTAGGCGATCACGAAGGCCCGGGAGAAACCAGCACAGCAGCAGAGTACATGAAAGTTTGGGTCCACGACTCAGGCTCCGACCGAAACGACGAAGAAAACGCGGAAAATGTCTGAGGCCAGACATCGCTGCAGGACGGCCGAGTGTGGGTGACGTGTGGGTGATGAAAGAATCGCGAAGATAAACGAGTGAGAGAGAGAGTGAGAGCGTACGCGCGAGCGAGAGATGTGTAAAGGGCCGAAATCGGTGTGGCAATGAACGTGTGCGAGAACCGAAATATAAGAAAGCGAACGATAAAAGACAGGTTCAGAGTGTGGGATGCGAGTGTGACGTTGAGACAAATTGTGACATTAAAAACTTGTGTGAGCACCGAAGTTACGAGGGATAATATCTAAATTGTTATTTCATAACCATATCCCTACAATATTTTAGAGAATAATTCATGCTAGGTCTAGGTTAGGTCTGGGATTTGCTCTCATCAGGCTCATTCTTTCGCATATTTCTCATACTTGATGGCTAGATCTTGGGCTATTTCTGGATTGCATCACGCAGTAATGAAGTACAACACTGAAACAGTCAATTAAACCTGGCTTCCATCAATATCTTAGAGGACAACTCAAGTTAGATCTGGGATAGGTCTGGGATTTGCCCTCATCAGGCTCATAGTTTCGCGTTTTTCACATACTTGTTGAACAGATCCTGGGTTTTTTCTGGTTTGGATCACGTAGTTCTGTGGTACCACACAGAAACAGTCCATTAAACCTGGTTTGGATCAACATTTTAGAGGATAACGCATGTTAGGTCTAGGTTAGGTCTGGGATTTTCACTCATCAGACTCATACTTTCGCATTCTTCACATACTTGTTGAACGGATCCTGTGTTTTTTCTGGTTTGGATCCCGTGGTAATGTGGGACCACACTGAAACAATCAATTAAACCTGGTCTTGATAAATATTTTAGAGGATAACGCGTGTTAGGTCTGGGATAGGTCTGGGATTTGCCCTCATCACACTCATACTTTCGCACACTTCACATACTCGTTGAACAGATCCTGGGTTATTTTCCGGTTTGGATCACATAGTAATGTGGTACCACACTGAAACAGTCGAATAAACCAGGTTTCGATCAATATTTTTGAGGATAACGCATGTTAGGTCTAGGTTAGGCCTGGGATTTTCACTCATCAGACTCATACTTTCGCACTCTTCTCATACTTGTTGAACGGATCCTGGGTTTTTACTGGATTGGATCACGTAGTAATGTGGTACCACACTGAAACATTGAATTAAACCTGGTCTTGATAAATATTTTAGAGGATAACGCATGTTAGGTCTGGGTTAGGTCTAGGATTTGCCCTCATCAGGCTCATACTTTCGCATATTTCTCATACTTCATGGCTGGATCCTGGGCTATTTCTGGATTGGATCACGTATTAATGTGGTACCACACTGAAACAGTCAATTAAACCTGGTTTTGATTAATATTTTTGAGAATAATTCATGTTAGGTCTAGGTTAGGTCTGGGATTTGCTCTCATCAGGCTCATAGTTTCGCGTTTTTCACATACTTGTTGAACAGATCCTAGGTTTTTTCTGGTTTGTATCACGTAGTATTGTGGTACCACACTGAAACTGTCCATTAAACCTGGTTTGCATCAATATTTTAGAGGATAACGCATGTTAGGTCTAGGTTAGCCCTGGGATTTTCACTCATCAGACTCATACTTTCGCATTCTTCACATACTTGTTGAACTGATCCTGGGTTTTTTCTGGTTTGGATCACGTAGTAATGTGGTACCACACTGAAACAGTCGATTAAACCTGGTTTCGATCAATATTTTAGAGGATAACGCATTTTAGGTCTGGGATAGGTCTGGGATTTGCCCTCATCAGGCTCATAGTTTCGCGTTTTTCACATACTTGTTCAACAAATCCAGGGTTTTTTCTGGTTTGGGTCACGTAGTAATGTGGTACCACACTGAAACTGTCCATTTAACCTGGTTTCCATCAATATCTTAAAGAATAACGCATGTTAGGTCATGGTTAGGTCTGGGATTTGCCCCCATTAGGGTCATACTTTCGCATATTTCACATACTTGAGAACAGATCCTGGGTTTTTCTGGTTTGTATCACGTAGTAATGTGGTACCACACTGAAACAGTCCATTAAACTTGGTTTCCATCAATATTTTAGAGGACAACGCAAGTTAGGTCTGGGATAGGTCTGGGATTTGCCCTCATCAGGGTCATGCTTTCGCACTTTTGACATACTTGTTGAACAGATCCTGGGTTATTCTGGTTTGGATCACGTAGTAATGTGGTACCACACTGAAACAGTCCATTAAACCTAGTTTCGATCAATATTTTAGAGGATAACGCATGTTAGGTCTACATTAGGCCTGGGATTTGCCCTCATCAGGGTCATACTTTCGCGTTTTTCACATACTTGCTGAGCAAATCCCTGGCTTATTCTGGTTTGGATCATGTGCTAATGTGGTACCACACTGAAACAGTCCATTAGACCTGGTTTCGATCAATATTTTAGAGAATAACGCATGTTAGGTCTATGTTAGGTCTGGGATTTTCACTCATCAGACTCATACTTTCGCACACTTCACATACTCGTTGAACAGATCCTGGGTTATTTTCCGGTTTGGATCACATAGTAATGTGGTACCACACTGAAACAGTCGAATAAACCAGGTTTCGATCAATATTTTTGAGGATAACGCATGTTAGGTCTAGGTTAGGCCTGGGATTTTCACTCGTCAGACTCATACTTTCGCACTCTTCTCATACTTGTTGAACGGATCCTGGGTTTTTTCTGGTTTGGATCACGTAGTAATGTGGTACCACACTGAAACATTGAATTAAACCTGGTTTCGATCAATATTATTGAGGATAACGCATGTTAGGTCTAGGTTAGGCCTGGGATTTTCACTCATCAGACTCATACTTTCGCATTCTTCACATACTTGTTGAACGGATCTTGGGTTTTTTCTGGTGTGGATCACGTAGTAATGTGGTACCACACTGAAACAATCAATTAAACCTGGTCTTGATAAATATTTTAGAGGATAACGCATGTTAGGTCTGGGTTAGGTCTAGGATTTGCCCCCATCAGGCTCATACTTTCGCATATTTCTCATACTTCATGGCTGGATCCTGGGCTATTTCTGGATTGGATCACGTAGTAATGTGGTACCACACTGAAACAGTCAATTAAACCTGGTTGTGATCAATATTATAGAGAATAATTCATGTTAGGTCTAGGTTAGGTCTGGGATTTGCTCTCAGCAGGCTCATTCTTTCGCATATTTCTCATACTTGACGGCTAGATCCTGGGCTTTCTCTGGATTGCATCACGTAGTAATGAAGTACAACACTGAAACAGTCAATTAAACCTGGTTTCAATCAATATTTTAGAGAATAATACATGTTAGGTCTAGGTTAGGTCTGGGATATGCTGTCATCAGGCTCATTCTTTCGCATATTTCTCATACTTGATGGCTAGATCCTGGGCTTTCTCTGGATTGCATCACGTAGTAATGAAGTACAACACTGAAACAGTCAATTAAACCTGGTGTCCATCAGTATATTAGAGGACAACGCATGTTAGGTCTAGGTTAGGCCTGGGATTTGCTCTCATCAGGGTCATACTTTCGAAGTTTTAACATACATGTTGGTCTGATCGAGGGTTTTTTCTGCTTTGGATCACGTAGTAAAGTGGTACCACACTGAAACAGTCCATTAAACCTGGTTTGGATCAATATTTTTGAGGATAACGCATGTTAGGTCTAGGTTAGGCCGGGGATTTTCACTCATCAGACTCATACTTTCGCATTCTTCACATACTTGTTGAACGGATCCTGGGTTTTTACTGGTTTGGATCACGTAGTAATGTGGTACCACACTGAAACATGCAATAAACCTGGTCTTGATAAATATTTTAGAGGATAACGCATGTTAGGTCTGGGTTAGGTCTAGGATTTGCCCTCATCAGGCTCCTACTTTCGCATATTTCTCATACTTCATGGCTGGATCCTGGGCTATTTCCGGATTGGATCACATAGTAATGTGGTACCACACTGAAACAGTCAATTAAACCTGGTTTTGATCAATATTTTTGAGAATAATTCATGTTAGGTCTAGGTTAGGTCAGGGATTTGCTCTCATCAGGCTCATTCTTTCGCATATTTCTCATACTTGATGGCTAGATCCTGGGCTTTTTCTGGATTGCATCACGTAGTAATGAAGTACAACACTGAAACAGTCCATTAAACTTGGTTTCCATCAATATTTTAGAGGACAACGCAAGTTAGGTCTGGGATAGGTCTGGGATTTGCCCTCATCAGGGTCATGCTTTCGCACTTTTGACATACTTGTTGAACAGATCCTGGGTTATTCTGGTTTGGATCACGTAGTAATGTGGTACCACACTGAAACAGTCCATTAAACCTAGTTTCGATCAATATTTTAGAGGATAACGCATGTTAGGTCTACATTAGGCCTGGGATTTGCCCTCATCAGGGTCATACTTTCGCGTTTTTCACATACTTGCTGAGCAAATCCCTGGCTTATTCTGGTTTGGATCATGTGCTAATGTGGTACCACACTGAAACAGTCCATTAGACCTGGTTTCGATCAATATTTTAGAGAATAACGCATGTTAGGTCTATGTTAGGTCTGGGATTTTCACTCATCAGACTCATACTTTCGCACACTTCACATACTCGTTGAACAGATCCTGGGTTATTTTCCGGTTTGGATCACATAGTAATGTGGTACCACACTGAAACAGTCGAATAAACCAGGTTTCGATCAATATTTTTGAGGATAACGCATGTTAGGTCTAGGTTAGGCCTGGGATTTTCACTCGTCAGACTCATACTTTCGCACTCTTCTCATACTTGTTGAACGGATCCTGGGTTTTTTCTGGTTTGGATCACGTAGTAATGTGGTACCACACTGAAACATTGAATTAAACCTGGTTTCGATCAATATTATTGAGGATAACGCATGTTAGGTCTAGGTTAGGCCTGGGATTTTCACTCATCAGACTCATACTTTCGCATTCTTCACATACTTGTTGAACGGATCTTGGGTTTTTTCTGGTGTGGATCACGTAGTAATGTGGTACCACACTGAAACAATCAATTAAACCTGGTCTTGATAAATATTTTAGAGGATAACGCATGTTAGGTCTGGGTTAGGTCTAGGATTTGCCCCCATCAGGCTCATACTTTCGCATATTTCTCATACTTCATGGCTGGATCCTGGGCTATTTCTGGATTGGATCACGTAGTAATGTGGTACCACACTGAAACAGTCAATTAAACCTGGTTGTGATCAATATTATAGAGAATAATTCATGTTAGGTCTAGGTTAGGTCTGGGATTTGCTCTCAGCAGGCTCATTCTTTCGCATATTTCTCATACTTGACGGCTAGATCCTGGGCTTTCTCTGGATTGCATCACGTAGTAATGAAGTACAACACTGAAACAGTCAATTAAACCTGGTTTCAATCAATATTTTAGAGAATAATACATGTTAGGTCTAGGTTAGGTCTGGGATATGCTGTCATCAGGCTCATTCTTTCGCATATTTCTCATACTTGATGGCTAGATCCTGGGCTTTCTCTGGATTGCATCACGTAGTAATGAAGTACAACACTGAAACAGTCAATTAAACCTGGTGTCCATCAGTATATTAGAGGACAACGCATGTTAGGTCTAGGTTAGGCCTGGGATTTGCTCTCATCAGGGTCATACTTTCGAAGTTTTAACATACATGTTGGTCTGATCGAGGGTTTTTTCTGCTTTGGATCACGTAGTAAAGTGGTACCACACTGAAACAGTCCATTAAACCTGGTTTGGATCAATATTTTTGAGGATAACGCATGTTAGGTCTAGGTTAGGCCGGGGATTTTCACTCATCAGACTCATACTTTCGCATTCTTCACATACTTGTTGAACGGATCCTGGGTTTTTACTGGTTTGGATCACGTAGTAATGTGGTACCACACTGAAACATGCAATAAACCTGGTCTTGATAAATATTTTAGAGGATAACGCATGTTAGGTCTGGGTTAGGTCTAGGATTTGCCCTCATCAGGCTCCTACTTTCGCATATTTCTCATACTTCATGGCTGGATCCTGGGCTATTTCCGGATTGGATCACATAGTAATGTGGTACCACACTGAAACAGTCAATTAAACCTGGTTTTGATCAATATTTTTGAGAATAATTCATGTTAGGTCTAGGTTAGGTCAGGGATTTGCTCTCATCAGGCTCATTCTTTCGCATATTTCTCATACTTGATGGCTAGATCCTGGGCTTTTTCTGGATTGCATCACGTAGTAATGAAGTACAACACTGAAACAGTCAATTAAACCTGGTTTCCATCAATATTTTAGAGGACAACGCATGTCAGGTCTAGGTTAGGTCTGGGATTTGCTCTCATCAGGGTCATACTGTCGCAGTTTTAACTTACTTGTTGAACGGATCCTGGGTTTTTTCTGGTTTGGTTCACATAGTAATGTGGTACCACACTGAAACATTCAAATAAACCTGGTCTTGATAAATATTTTAGAGGATAACGCATGTTAGGTTTGGGTTAGGTCTAGGATTTGCCCTCATCAGGCTCATACTTTCGCATATTTCTTATTCTTCATGGCTAGATCCTGGGCTGTTTCTGGATTGTATCACATAGTAATGTGGTACCACGCTGAAACAGTCGATTAAACCTGGTTTCGATCAATATTTTAGAGGATAACGCAAGTTAAGTCTGGGATTGGTCTGGGATTTGACCTCATCAGACTCATACTTTCGCACACTTCACATACTCGTTGAACAGATCCTGGGTTATTTTCTGGTTTGGACCACATAGTAATGTGGAACCACACTGAAACAGTCGATTAAACCAGGTTTCGATCAATATTTTTGAGGATAACACATGTTAGGTCTAGGTTAGGCCTGGGATTTTCACTCATCAGGCTCATACTTTCGCATTCTTCACATACTTGTTGAACGGATCCTGGGTTTTTTCTGGTTTGGAACACGTAGTAATGTGGGACCACACTGTAACAGTCAATTAAACCTGGTTTCGATCAATATTTTAGAGAATAATTCATGCTAGGTCTAGGTTAGGTCTAGGATTTGCCCTCGTCAGGCTCATACTTTCGCATATTTCTCATACTTCATGGCTAGATCCTGGGCTATTTCTGGATTGTATCACGTAGTAATGAAGTACAACACTGAAACAGTCAATTAAACCTGGTTTCCATCAATATTTTAGAGGATAACGCAAGTTAGGTCTGGGATAGGTCTGCGATTTGCCCTCATCAGGCTCATACTTTCGCGTTTTTCACATACTTGTTGAACAGATCCGTGGTTTTTTCTGGATTGCGTCACGTAGTAGTGTGGTACCACACTGAAACAGTCGATTAAACCTGGTTTCGATCAATATTTTAGAGGATAACGCATGTTAGTTCTAGGTTAGCCCTGGGATTTTCACTCATCAGACTCATACTTTCGCACTCTTCTCATACTTGTTGAACGGATCCTGGGTTTTTTCTGCTTTGGATCACGTAGTAAAGTGGTACCACACTGAAACAGTCCATTAAACCTGGTTTGGATCAATATTTTTGAGGATAACGCATGTTAGGTCTAGGTTAGGCCGGGGATTTTCACTCATCAGACTCATACTTTCGCATTCTTCACATACTTGTTGAACGGATCCTGGGTTTTTACTGGTTTGGATCACGTAGTAATGTGGTACCACACTGAAACATGCAATAAACCTGGTCTTGATAAATATTTTAGAGGATAACGCATGTTAGGTCTGGGTTAGGTCTAGGATTTGCCCTCATCAGGCTCCTACTTTCGCATATTTCTCATACTTCATGGCTGGATCCTGGGCTATTTCCGGATTGGATCACATAGTAATGTGGTACCACACTGAAACAGTCAATTAAACCTGGTTTTGGTCAATATTTTTGTGAATAATTCATGTTAGGTCTAGGTTAGGTCAGGGATTTGCTCTCATCAGGCTCATTCTTTCGCATATTTCTCATACTTGATGGCTAGATCCTGGGCTTTTTCTGGATTGCATCACGTAGTAATGAAGTACAACACTGAAACAGTCCATTAAACTTGGTTTCCATCAATATTTTAGAGGACAACGCAAGTTAGGTCTGGGATAGGTCTGGGATTTGCCCTCATCAGGGTCATGCTTTCGCACTTTTGACATACTTGTTGAACAGATCCTGGGTTATTCTGGTTTGGATCACGTAGTAATGTGGTACCACACTGAAACAGTCCATTAAACCTAGTTTCGATCAATATTTTAGAGGATAACGCATGTTAGGTCTACATTAGGCCTGGGATTTGCCCTCATCAGGGTCATACTTTCGCGTTTTTCACATACTTGCTGAGCAAATCCCTGGCTTATTCTGGTTTGGATCATGTGCTAATGTGGTACCACACTGAAACAGTCCATTAGACCTGGTTTCGATCAATATTTTAGAGAATAACGCATGTTAGGTCTATGTTAGGTCTGGGATTTTCACTCATCAGACTCATACTTTCGCACACTTCACATACTCGTTGAACAGATCCTGGGTTATTTTCCGGTTTGGATCACATAGTAATGTGGTACCACACTGAAACAGTCGAATAAACCAGGTTTCGATCAATATTTTTGAGGATAACGCATGTTAGGTCTAGGTTAGGCCTGGGATTTTCACTCGTCAGACTCATACTTTCGCACTCTTCTCATACTTGTTGAACGGATCCTGGGTTTTTTCTGGTTTGGATCACGTAGTAATGTGGTACCACACTGAAACATTGAATTAAACCTGGTTTCGATCAATATTATTGAGGATAACGCATGTTAGGTCTAGGTTAGGCCTGGGATTTTCACTCATCAGACTCATACTTTCGCATTCTTCACATACTTGTTGAACGGATCTTGGGTTTTTTCTGGTGTGGATCACGTAGTAATGTGGTACCACACTGAAACAATCAATTAAACCTGGTCTTGATAAATATTTTAGAGGATAACGCATGTTAGGTCTGGGTTAGGTCTAGGATTTGCCCCCATCAGGCTCATACTTTCGCATATTTCTCATACTTCATGGCTGGATCCTGGGCTATTTCTGGATTGGATCACGTAGTAATGTGGTACCACACTGAAACAGTCAATTAAACCTGGTTGTGATCAATATTATAGAGAATAATTCATGTTAGGTCTAGGTTAGGTCTGGGATTTGCTCTCAGCAGGCTCATTCTTTCGCATATTTCTCATACTTGACGGCTAGATCCTGGGCTTTCTCTGGATTGCATCACGTAGTAATGAAGTACAACACTGAAACAGTCAATTAAACCTGGTTTCAATCAATATTTTAGAGAATAATACATGTTAGGTCTAGGTTAGGTCTGGGATATGCTGTCATCAGGCTCATTCTTTCGCATATTTCTCATACTTGATGGCTAGATCCTGGGCTTTCTCTGGATTGCATCACGTAGTAATGAAGTACAACACTGAAACAGTCAATTAAACCTGGTGTCCATCAGTATATTAGAGGACAACGCATGTTAGGTCTAGGTTAGGCCTGGGATTTGCTCTCATCAGGGTCATACTTTCGAAGTTTTAACATACATGTTGGTCTGATCGAGGGTTTTTTCTGCTTTGGATCACGTAGTAAAGTGGTACCACACTGAAACAGTCCATTAAACCTGGTTTGGATCAATATTTTTGAGGATAACGCATGTTAGGTCTAGGTTAGGCCGGGGATTTTCACTCATCAGACTCATACTTTCGCATTCTTCACATACTTGTTGAACGGATCCTGGGTTTTTACTGGTTTGGATCACGTAGTAATGTGGTACCACACTGAAACATGCAATAAACCTGGTCTTGATAAATATTTTAGAGGATAACGCATGTTAGGTCTGGGTTAGGTCTAGGATTTGCCCTCATCAGGCTCCTACTTTCGCATATTTCTCATACTTCATGGCTGGATCCTGGGCTATTTCCGGATTGGATCACATAGTAATGTGGTACCACACTGAAACAGTCAATTAAACCTGGTTTTGATCAATATTTTTGAGAATAATTCATGTTAGGTCTAGGTTAGGTCAGGGATTTGCTCTCATCAGGCTCATTCTTTCGCATATTTCTCATACTTGATGGCTAGATCCTGGGCTTTTTCTGGATTGCATCACGTAGTAATGAAGTACAACACTGAAACAGTCAATTAAACCTGGTTTCCATCAATATTTTAGAGGACAACGCATGTCAGGTCTAGGTTAGGTCTGGGATTTGCTCTCATCAGGGTCATACTGTCGCAGTTTTAACTTACTTGTTGAACGGATCCTGGGTTTTTTCTGGTTTGGTTCACGTAGTAATGAAGTACAACACTGAAACAGTCAATTAAACCTGGTTTCAATCAATATTTTAGAGAATAATACATGTTAGGTCTAGGTTAGGTCTGGGATATGCTGTCATCAGGCTCATTCTTTCGCATATTTCTCATACTTGATGGCTAGATCCTGGGCTTTCTCTGGATTGCATCACGTAGTAATGAAGTACAACACTGAAACAGTCAATTAAACCTGGTGTCCATCAGTATATTAGAGGACAACGCATGTTAGGTCTAGGTTAGGCCTGGGATTTGCTCTCATCAGGGTCATACTTTCGAAGTTTTAACATACATGTTGGTCTGATCGAGGGTTTTTTCTGCTTTGGATCACGTAGTAAAGTGGTACCACACTGAAACAGTCCATTAAACCTGGTTTGGATCAATATTTTTGAGGATAACGCATGTTAGGTCTAGGTTAGGCCGGGGATTTTCACTCATCAGACTCATACTTTCGCATTCTTCACATACTTGTTGAACGGATCCTGGGTTTTTACTGGTTTGGATCACGTAGTAATGTGGTACCACACTGAAACATGCAATAAACCTGGTCTTGATAAATATTTTAGAGGATAACGCATGTTAGGTCTGGGTTAGGTCTAGGATTTGCCCTCATCAGGCTCCTACTTTCGCATATTTCTCATACTTCATGGCTGGATCCTGGGCTATTTCCGGATTGGATCACATAGTAATGTGGTACCACACTGAAACAGTCAATTAAACCTGGTTTTGATCAATATTTTTGAGAATAATTCATGTTAGGTCTAGGTTAGGTCAGGGATTTGCTCTCATCAGGCTCATTCTTTCGCATATTTCTCATACTTGATGGCTAGATCCTGGGCTTTTTCTGGATTGCATCACGTAGTAATGAAGTACAACACTGAAACAGTCAATTAAACCTGGTTTCCATCAATATTTTAGAGGACAACGCATGTCAGGTCTAGGTTAGGTCTGGGATTTGCTCTCATCAGGGTCATACTGTCGCAGTTTTAACTTACTTGTTGAACGGATCCTGGGTTTTTTCTGGTTTGGTTCACATAGTAATGTGGTACCACACTGAAACATTCAAATAAACCTGGTCTTGATAAATATTTTAGAGGATAACGCATGTTAGGTTTGGGTTAGGTCTAGGATTTGCCCTCATCAGGCTCATACTTTCGCATATTTCTTATTCTTCATGGCTAGATCCTGGGCTGTTTCTGGATTGTATCACATAGTAATGTGGTACCACGCTGAAACAGTCGATTAAACCTGGTTTCGATCAATATTTTAGAGGATAACGCAAGTTAAGTCTGGGATTGGTCTGGGATTTGACCTCATCAGACTCATACTTTCGCACACTTCACATACTCGTTGAACAGATCCTGGGTTATTTTCTGGTTTGGACCACATAGTAATGTGGAACCACACTGAAACAGTCGATTAAACCAGGTTTCGATCAATATTTTTGAGGATAACACATGTTAGGTCTAGGTTAGGCCTGGGATTTTCACTCATCAGGCTCATACTTTCGCATTCTTCACATACTTGTTGAACGGATCCTGGGTTTTTTCTGGTTTGGAACACGTAGTAATGTGGGACCACACTGTAACAGTCAATTAAACCTGGTTTCGATCAATATTTTAGAGAATAATTCATGCTAGGTCTAGGTTAGGTCTAGGATTTGCCCTCGTCAGGCTCATACTTTCGCATATTTCTCATACTTCATGGCTAGATCCTGGGCTATTTCTGGATTGTATCACGTAGTAATGAAGTACAACACTGAAACAGTCAATTAAACCTGGTTTCCATCAATATTTTAGAGGATAACGCAAGTTAGGTCTGGGATAGGTCTGCGATTTGCCCTCATCAGGCTCATACTTTCGCGTTTTTCACATACTTGTTGAACAGATCCGTGGTTTTTTCTGGATTGCGTCACGTAGTAGTGTGGTACCACACTGAAACAGTCGATTAAACCTGGTTTCGATCAATATTTTAGAGGATAACGCATGTTAGTTCTAGGTTAGCCCTGGGATTTTCACTCATCAGACTCATACTTTCGCATTCTTCACATACTTGTTGAACGGATCCAGGGTTTTTTCTGGTTTGGTTCACGTAGTAATGTGGTACCACACTGAAACATTCAATTAAACCAGATCTTGATAAATATTTTAGAGTATAACGCATGTTAGGTCTGGGTTAGGTCTAGGATTTGCCCACATCAGGCTCATACTTTCGCATATTTCTCATACTTCATGGCTAGATCCTGGGCTGTTCCTGGATTGTATCACGTAGTAATGTGGTACCACGCTGAAACAGTCAATTAAACCTGGTTTCGATCAATATTTTAGAGGATAACGCATGTTAGGGCTGGCATAGGTCTGGGATTTGCCCACATCAGGCTCATACTTACGCGTTTTTCACATACTTGTTGAACAGATCCTGGGTTTTTTCTGGTTTGGATCACGTATTTGTGTGGTACCACACTGAAACAGTCCATTAAACCTGGTTTGGATCAACATTTTAGAGGATAACGCATGTTAGGTCTAGGTTAGGTCTGGGATTTTCACTCATCAGACTCATACTTTCGCATTCTTCACATACTTGTTGAACGGATCCTGTGTTTTTTCTGGTTTGGATCCCGTAGTAATGTGGGACCACACTGAAACAATCAATTAAACCTGGTCTTGATAAATATTTTAGAGGATAACGCGTGTTAGGTCTGGGATAGGTCTGGGATTTGCCCTCATCACACTCATACTTTCGCACACTTCACATACTCGTTGAACAGATCCTGGGTTATTTTCCGGTTTGGATCACATAGTAATGTGGTACCACACTGAAACAGTCGAATAAACCAGGTTTCGATCAATATTTTTGAGGATAACGCATGTTAGGTCTAGGTTAGGCCTGGGATTTTCACTCATCAGACTCATACTTTCGCACTCTTCTCATACTTGTTGAACGGATCCTGGGTTTTTACTGGATTGGATCACGTAGTAATGTGGTACCACACTGAAACATTGAATTAAACCTGGTCTTGATAAATATTTTAGAGGATAACGCATGTTAGGTCTGGGTTAGGTCTAGGATTTGCCCTCATCAGGCTCATACTTTCGCATATTTCTCATACTTCATGGCTGGATCCTGGGCTATTTCTGGATTGGATCACGTATTAATGTGGTACCACACTGAAACAGTCAATTAAACCTGGTTTTGATTAATATTTTTGAGAATAATTCATGTTAGGTCTAGGTTAGGTCAGGGATTTGCTCTCATCAGGCTCATTCTTTCGCATATTTCTCATACTTGATGGCTAGATCCTGGGCTTTTTCTGGATTGCATCACGTAGTAATGAAGTACAACACTGAAACAGTCAATTAAACCTGGTTTCCATCAATATTTTAGAGGACAACGCATGTCAGGTCTAGGTTAGGTCTGGGATTTGCTCTCATCAGGGTCATACTGTCGCAGTTTTAACTTACTTGTTGAACGGATCCTGGGTTTTTTCTGGTTTGGTTCACGTAGTAATGTGGTACCACACTGAAACATTCAATTAAACCTGGTCTTGATAAATATTTTAGAGGATAACGCAAGTTAAATCTGGGATTGGTCTGGGATTTGACCTCATCAGACTCATACTTCCGCACACTTCACGTACTCGTTGAACAGATCCTGGGTTATTTTCTGGTTTGGACCACATAGTAATGTGGAACCACACTGAAACAGTCGATTAAACCAGGTTTCGATCAATATTTTTGAGGATAACGCATGTTAGGTCTAGGTTAGGCCTGGGATTTTCACTCATCAGGCTCATACTTTCGCATTCTTCACATACTTGTTGAACGGATCCTGGGTTTTTTCTGGTTTGGATCACGTAGTAATGTGGGACCACACTGTAACAGTCAATTAAACCTGGTTTCGATCAATATTTTAGAGAATAATTCATGCTAGGTCTAGGTTAGGTCTGGGATTTGCTCTCATCAGGCTCATTCTTTCGCATATTTCTCATACTTGATGGCTAGATCTTGGGCTTTTTCTGGATTGCATCACGCAGTAATGAAGTACAACACTGAAACAGTCAATTAAACCTGGCTTCCATCAATATCTTAGAGGACAACTCAAGTTAGATCTGGGATAGGTCTGGGATTTGCCCTCATCAGGCTCATAGTTTCGCGTTTTTCACATACTTGTTGAACAGATCCTGGGTTTTTTCTGGTTTGGATCACGTAGTTCTGTGGTACCACACTGAAACAGTCCATTAAACCTGGTTTGGATCAACATTTTAGAGGATAACGCATGTTAGGTCTAGGTTAGGTCTGGGATTTTCACTCATCAGACTCATACTTTCGCATTCTTCACATACTTGTTGAACGGATCCTGTGTTTTTTCTGGTTTGGATCCCGTAGTAATGTGGGACCACACTGAAACAATCAATTAAACCTGGTCTTGATAAATATTTTAGAGGATAACGCGTGTTAGGTCTGGGATAGGTCTGGGATTTGCCCTCATCACACTCATACTTTCGCACACTTCACATACATGTTGAACAGATCCTGGGTTATTTTCCGGTTTGGATCACATAGTAATGTGGTACCACACTGAAACAGTCGAATAAACCAGGTTTCGATCAATATTTTTGAGGATAACGCATGTTAGGTCTAGGTTAGGCCTGGGATTTTCACTCATCAGACTCATACTTTCGCACTCTTCTCATACTTGTTGAACGGATCCTGGGTTTTTACTGGATTGGATCACGTAGTAATGTGGTACCACACTGAAACATTGAATTAAACCTGGTCTTGATAAATATTTTAGAGGATAACGCATGTTAGGTCTGGGTTAGGTCTAGGATTTGCCCTCATCAGGCTCATACTTTCGCATATTTCTCATACTTCATGGCTGGATCCTGGGCTATTTCTGGATTGGATCACGTATTAATGTGGTACCACACTGAAACAGTCAATTAAACCTGGTTTTGATTAATATTTTTGAGAATAATTCATGTTAGGTCTAGGTTAGGTCTGGGATTTGCTCTCATCAGGCTCATAGTTTCGCGTTTTTCACATACTTGTTGAACAGATCCTAGGTTTTTTCTGGTTTGTATCACGTAGTATTGTGGTACCACACTGAAACTGTCCATTAAACCTGGTTTGCATCAATATTTTAGAGGATAACGCATGTTAGGTCTAGGTTAGCCCTGGGATTTTCACTCATCAGACTCATACTTTCGCATTCTTCACATACTTGTTGAACTGATCCTGGGTTTTTTCTGGTTTGGATCACGTAGTAATGTGGTACCACACTGAAACAGTCGATTAAACCTGGTTTCGATCAATATTTTAGAGGATAACGCAAGTTAGGTCTGGGATAGGTCTGGGATTTGACCTCATCAGACTCATACTTTCGCACACTACACATACTCGTTGAACAGATCCTGGGTTATTTTCTGGTTTGGATCACATAGTAATGTGGTACCACACTGTAACAGTCGATTAAACCAGGATTCGATCAATATTTTAGAGTATAACTGACGTTAGGTCTAGGTTAGGCCTGGGATTTTCATTTATCAGACTCATACTTTCGCATTCTTCACATACTTGTTGATCGGATTCTGGGTTTTTTCTGGTTTGGATCACGTAGTAATGTGGGACCACACTGAAACAGTCAATTAAACCTGGTTTGGATAAATATTTTAGAGGATAACGCATCTTAGGTCTGGGTTAGGTCTAAGATTTGCCCTCATCAGGCTCACAGTTTCGCGTTTTTCACATACTTGTTGAACAGATCCTGGGTTCTTTCTGGTTTGGATCACGAAGTAGTGTGGTACCACACTGAAACAGTCCATTAAACCTGGTTTCGCTCAATATTTTAGAGGATAACGCATGTTAGGTCTAGGTTAGGTCTGGGATTTGCTCTCATCAGGCTCATTCTTTCGCATATTTCTCATACTTGATGGCTAGATCCTGGGCTTTTTCTGGATTCCATCACGTAGTAATGTAGTACGACACTGAAACAGTCAATGAAACCTGGTTTCGCTCAATATTTTAGAGGATAACGCATGTTAGGTCTGGGTTAGGTCTAGGATTTGCCATCGTCAGGCTCATACTTTCGCATATTTCTCATACTTCATGGCTAGATCCAGGGCTATTTCTGGATTGTATCACGTAGTAATGAAGTACAACACTGAAACAGTCAATTAAACCTGGTTTCCATCAATATTTTAGAGGATAACGCAAGTTAGGTCTGGGATAGGTCTGGGATTTGCCCTCATCAGGCTCATACTTTCGCGATTTTCACATACTTGTTGAACAGATCCTGGGTTTTTTCTGGATTGCGTCACGTAGTAGTGTGGTACCACACTGAAACAGTCGATTAAACCTGGTTTCGATCAATATTTTTGAGGATGACGCATGTTAGGTCTAGGTTAGGCCGGGGATTTTCACTCAACAGACTCATACTTTCGCATTCTTCACATACTTGTTGAACGGATCCTGGATTCTTACTGGTTTGGATCACGTAGTAATGTGGTACCACACTGAAACATTCAATTAAACCTGATCTTGATAAATATTTTAGAGGATAACGCATGTTAGGTTTGGGTTAAGTCTAGGATTTGCCCTCATCAGGCTCATACTTTCGCATATTTCTCATACTTCATGGATAGATCCTGGGCTGTTTCTAGATTGTATCACGTAGTAATGTGGTACCACGCTGAAACAGTCAATTAAACCTGGTTTCGATCAATATTTTAGAGGATAACGCAAGTTAGGTCTGGCATAGGTCTGGGATTCGCCCTCATCAGGCTCATACTTTCGCGTTTTTCACATACTTGTTGAACTGATCCTGGGCTTTTTCTGGTTTGGATCACGTAGTAATGTGGTACCACACTGAAACAGTCAATCAAACCTGGTTTCGATCAATATTTTAGAGAATAATTCATGTTAGGTCTAGGTTAGGTCTGGGATTTGCTCTCATCAGACTCATACTTTCGCACACTTCACATACTCGTTTGACAGATCCTGGGTTATTTTCTGGTTTGGATCGCATAGTAATGTGGTACCACACTGAAACAGACGATTAAACCAGCTTTCGATCAATATTCTTGAGGATAACGCATGATAGGTCTAGGTTAGGCCGGGGTCTTTCACTCATCACACTCATACTTTCGCATTCTTCACATACTTGTTGAACAGATTCAGGGGTTTTTCTGGTTTGGTTCACGTAGTAATGTGGTACCACACTGAAACATTCAATTAAACCTGGTCTTGATAAATATTTTAGAGGATAACGCATGTTAGGTGTGGGATAGGTCTGGGATTTTCACTCATCAGACTCATACTTTCGCATTCTTCACATATTTGTTGAACGGATCCTGGGTTTTTTCTGATTTGGATCACGTAGTAATGTGGGACCACACTGAAACAATCAATTAAACCTGGTCTTGATAAATATTTTAGAGGATAACGCATGTTAGGTCTGGGATAGGTCTGGGATTTGCCCATATCAGGCTCATACTTTCGCGTTTTTCACATACTCGTTGAACAGATCCTGGGTTATTTTCTGGTTTGGATCACGTAGTAATGTGGTACCACACTGAAACAGCCGATTAAACCAGGTTTCGATCAATATTTTTGAGGATAACGCATGTTAGGTCAAGGTTAGGCCTGGTATTTTCACTCATCAGACTCGTACTTTCGCATTCTTCTCATACTTGTTGAACGGATCCTCGGTTTTTTCTGGTTTGGATCACGTAGTAATGTGGGACCACACAGAAACAATCAATTTAACCTGGTCTTGATAAATATTTTAGGGGATAACGCATGTTAGGTCTGGGTTAGGTCTAGGATTTTCACTCTTCAGACTCATACTTTCGCATTCTTCACATACTTGTTGAACGGATCCTGGGTTTTTTCTGGTTTGGTTCACGTAGTAATGTGGTACCACACTGAAACATTCAATTAAACCTGATCTTGATAAATATTTTAGAGGATAACGCATGTTAGGCCTAGGTTAGGTCTGGGATTTGCTTTCATCAGGCTCATTCTTTCGCATATATCTCATACTTGACGGCTAGATCCTGGGCTTTTTCTGGATTGCATCACGTAGTAATGAAGTACAACACTGAAACAGTCAATTAAACCTGGTTTCTATCAATATTTTAGAGAATAATTCATGTTTGGTCTAGGTTAGGTCTGGGATTTGCTCTCATCAGGCTCATTCTTTCGCATATTTCTCATACTTGATGGCTAGATCCTGGGCTTTCTCTGGATTGCATCACGTAGTAATGAAGTACAACACTGAAACAGTCAATTAAACCTGGTTTCCATCAATATTTTAGAGGACAACGCATGTTAGGTCTAGGTTAGGCCTGGGATTTGCCCTCATCAGGGTCATACTTTCGCAGTTTTAACATACATGCTGACCTGATCGAGGGTTTTTTCTGCTTTGGATCACGTAGTAATGTGGTACCACACTGAAACATTCAATTAAACCTGATCTTGATAATTATTTTAGAGTATAACGCATGTTAGGTCTGGGTTAGGTCTAGGATTTGCCCTCATCAGGCTCATACTTTCGCATATTTCTCATACTTCATGGCTAGATCCTGGGCTGTTTCTGGATTGTATCACGTAGTAATGTGGTACCGCGCTGAAACAGTCAATTAAACCTGGTTTCGATCAATATTTTAGAGGATAACGCAAGTTAGGGCTGGCATAGTTCTGGGATTTGCCCACATCAGGCTCATACTTACGCGTTTTTCACATACTTGTTGAACAGATCCTGGGTTTTTTCTTGTTTGGATCACGCAGTAGTGTGGTACCACACTGAAACAGTCCATTAAACCTGGTTTGGATCAACATTTTAGAGGATAACGCATGTTAGGTCTATGTTAGGTCTGGGATTTTCACTCATCAGACTCATACTTTCGCACACTTCACATACTCGTTGAACAGATCCTGGGTTATTTTCCGGTTTGGATCACATAGTAATGTGGTACCACACTGAAACAGTCGAATAAACCAGGTTTCGATCAATATTTTTGAGGATAACGCATGTTAGGTCTAGGTTAGGCCTGGGATTTTCACTCATCAGACTCATACTTTCGCACTCTTCTCATACTTGTTGAACGGATCCTGGGTTTTTTCTGGTTTGGATCACGTAGTAATGTGGTACCACACTGAAACATTGAATTAAACCTGGTTTCGATCAATATTATTGAGGATAACGCATGTTAGGTCTAGGTTAGGCCTGGGATTTTCACTCATCAGACTCATACTTTCGCATTCTTCACATACTTGTTGAACGGATCTTGGGTTTTTTCTGGTGTGGATCACGTAGTAATGTGGTACCACACTGAAACAATCAATTAAACCTGGTCTTGATAAATATTTTAGAGGATAACGCATGTTAGGTCTGGGTTAGGTCTAGGATTTGCCCCCATCAGGCTCATACTTTCGCATATTTCTCATACTTCATGGCTGGATCCTGGGCTATTTCTGGATTGGATCACGTAGTAAAGTGGTACCACACTGAAACAGTTCATTAAACCTGGTTTGGATCAATATTTTTGAGGATAACGCATGTTAGGTCTAGGTTAGGCCGGGGATTTTCACTCATCAGACTCATACTTTCGCATTCTTCACATACTTGTTGAACGGATCCTGGATTCTTACTGGTTTGGATCACGTAGTAATGTGGTACCACACTGAAACATTCAATTAAACCTGGTCTTGATAAATATTTTAGAGGATAACGCATATTAGGTTTGGGTTAGGTCTAGGATTTGCCCTCATCAGGCTCATACTTTCGCATATTTCTTATTCTTCATGGCTAGATCCTGGGCTGTTTCTGGATTGGATCACGTAGTAATGTGGTACCACACTGAAACAGGCAATTAAACCTGGTTTTGATGAATATTTTAGAGAATAATTCATGTTAGGTCTATGTTAGGTCAGGGATTTGCTCTCATCAGGCTCATTCTTTCGCATATTTCTCATACTAGATGGCTAGATCCTGGGCTTTTTCTGGATTGCATCACGTAGTAATGAGGTACCACACTGAAGCAGTCAATTAAACCTGGCTTTAATCAATATTTTAGAGAATAATTCATGTTAGGTCTAGGTTAGGTCTGGGATTTTCACTCATCAGACTCATACTTTCGCATTCTTCACATACTTGTTGAACGGATCTTGGGTTTTTTCTGGTGTGGATCACGTAGTAATGTGGTACCACACTGAAACAATCAATTAAACCTGATCTTGATAAATATTTTAGAGGATAATGCATGTTAGGTCTAGGTCAGGTCTGGGATTTGCTCTCATCAGGCTCATTCTTTCGCATATATCTCATACTTGACGGCTAGATCCTGGGCTTTTTCTGGATTGCATCACGTAGTAATGAAGTACAACACTGAAACAGTCAATTAAACCTGGTTTCGATCAATATTTTAGAGAATAATTCATGTTTGGTCTAGGTTAGGTCTGGGATTTGCTCTCATCAGGCTCATTCTTTCGCATATTTCTCATACTTGATGGCTAGATCCTGGGCTTTCTCTGGTTTGCATCACGTAGTAATGAAGTACAACACTGAAACAGTCAATTAAACCTGGTTTCCCTCAATATTTTAGACGACAACGCATGTTAGGTCTAGGTTAGGCCTGGGATTTGCCCTCATCAGGGTCATACTTTCGCAGTTTTAACATACATGCTGACCTGATCGAGGGTTTTTTCTGCTTTGGATCACGTAGTAAAGTGGTACCACACTGAAACTGTCCATTAAACCTGGTTTGGATCAATATTTTAGAGGATAACGCATGTTAGGTCTAGGTTAGCCCTGGGATTTTCACTCATCAGACTCATACTTTCGCATTCTTCACATACTTGTTGAACGGATCCAGGGTTTTTTCTAGTTTGGTTCACGTAGTAATGTGGTACCACACTGAAACATTCAATTAAACCTGATCTTGATAAATATTTTAGAGTATAACGCATGTTAGGTCTGGGTTAGGTCTAGGATTTGCCCTCATCAGGCTCATACTTTCGCATATTTCTCATACTTCATGGCTAGATCCTGGGCTGTTTCTGGATTGTATCACGTAGTAATGTGGTACCACGCTGAAACAGTCAATTAAACCTGGTTTCGATCAATATTTTAGAGGATAACGCAAGTTAGGGCTGGCATAGGTCTGGGATTTGCCCACATCAGGCTCATACTTACGCGTTTTTCACATACTTGTTGAACAGATCCTGGGTTTTTTCTGGTTTGGATCACGTAGTTGTGTGGTACCACACTGAAACAGTCCATTAAACCTGGTTTGGATCAACATTTTAGAGGATAACGCATGTTAGGTCTAGGTTAGGTCTGGGATTTTCACTCATCAGACTCATACTTTCGCATTCTTCACATACTTGTTGAACGGATCCTGTGTTTTTTCTGGTTTGGATCCCGTAGTAATGTGGGACCACACTGAAACAATCAATTAAACCTGGTCTTGATAAATATTTTAGAGGATAACGCGTGTTAGGTCTGGGATAGGTCTGGGATTTGCCCTCATCACACTCATACTTTCGCACACTTCACATACTCGTTGAACAGATCCTGGGTTATTTTCCGGTTTGGATCACATAGTAATGTGGTACCACACTGAAACAGTCGAATAAACCAGGTTTCGATCAATATTTTTGAGGATAACGCATGTTAGGTCTAGGTTAGGCCTGGGATTTTCACTCATCAGACTCATACTTTCGCACTCTTCTCATACTTGTTGAACGGATCCTGGGTTTTTACTGGATTGGATCACGTAGTAATGTGGTACCACACTGAAACATTGAATTAAACCTGGTCTTGATAAATATTTTAGAGGATAACGCATGTTAGGTCTGGGTTAGGTCTAGGATTTGCCCTCATCAGGCTCCTACTTTCGCATATTTCTCATACTTCATGGCTGGATCCTGGGCTATTTCTGGATTGGATCACGTATTAATGTGGTACCACACTGAAACAGTCAATTAAACCTGGTTTTGATTAATATTTTTGAGAATAATTCATGTTAGGTCTAGGTTAGGTCAGGGATTTGCTCTCATCAGGCTCATTCTTTCGCATATTTCTCATACTTGATGGCTAGATCCTGGGCTTTTTCTGGATTGCATCACGTAGTAATGAAGTACAACACTGAAACAGTCAATTAAACCTGGTTTCCATCAATATTTTAGAGGACAACGCATGTCAGGTCTAGGTTAGGTCTGGGATTTGCTCTCATCAGGGTCATACTGTCGCAGTTTTAACTTACTTGTTGAACGGATCCTGGGTTTTTTCTGGTTTGGTTCACGTAGTAATGTGGTACCACACTGAAACATTCAATTAAACCTGGTCTTGATAAATATTTTAGAGGATAACGCAAGTTAAGTCTGGGATTGGTCTGGGATTTGACCTCATCAGACTCATACTTTCGCACACTTCACATACTCGTTGAACAGATCCTGGGTTATTTTCTGGTTTGGATCACATAGTAATGTGGAACCACACTGAAACAGTCGATTAAACCAGGTTTCGATCAATATTTTTGAGGATAACGCATGTTAGGTCTAGGTTAGGCCTGGGATTTTCACTCATCAGGCTCATACTTTCGCATTCTTCACATACTTGTTGAACGGATCCTGGGTTTTTTCTGGTTTGGATCACGTAGTAATGTGGGACCACACTGTAACAGTCAATTAAACCTGGTTTCGATCAATATTTTAGAGAATAATTCATGCTAGGTCTAGGTTAGGTCTGGGATTTGCTCTCATCAGGCTCATTCTTTCGCATATTTCTCATACTTGATGGCTAGATCTTGGGCTTTTTCTGGATTGCATCACGTAGTAATGAAGTACAACACTGAAAGAGTCAATTAAACCTGGCTTCCATCAATATCTTAGAGGACAACTCAAGTTAGATCTGGGATAGGTCTGGGATTTGCCCTCATCAGGCTCATAGTTTCGCGTTTTTCACATACTTGTTGAACAGATCCTGGGTTTTTTCTGGTTTGTATCACGTAGTATTGTGGTACCTCACTGAAACTGTCCATTAAACCTGGTTTGCATCAATATTTTAGAGGATAACGCATGTTAGATCTAGGTTAGCCCTGGGATTTTCACTCATCAGACTCATACTTTCGCATTCATCACATACTTGTTGAACTGATCCTGGGTTTTTTCTGGTTTGGATCACGTAGTAATGTTGTACCACACTGAAACAGTCGATTAAACCTGGTTTCGATCAATATTTTAGAGGATAACGCATGTTAGGTCTAGGTTAGCCCTGGGATTTTCACTCATCAGACTCATACTTTCGCATTCTTCACATACTTGTTGAACTGATCCTGGGTTTTTTCTGGTTTGGATCACCTAGTAATGTGGTACCACACTGAAACGGTCGATTAAACCTGGTTTCGATCAATATTTTAGAGGATAACGCATGATAGGTCTAGGTTAGCCCTGGGATTTTCACTCATCAGATTCATACTTTCGCATTCTTCACATACTTGTTGAACTGATCTTGGGTTTTTCTGGTTTGGATCACGTAGTAATGTGGGACCACACAGAAACAATCAATTAAACCTGGTCTTGATAAATATTTTAGAGGATAACGCATGTTAGGTCTGGGTTAGGTCTAGGATTTGCCCTCGTCAGGCTCATACTTTCGCATATTTCTCATACTTCATGGCTAGATCCAGGGCTATTTCTGGATTGTATCACGTAGTAATGAAGTACAACACTGAAACAGTCAATTAAACCTGGTTTCCATCAATATTTTAGAGGATAACGCAAGTTAGGTCTGGGATAGGTCTGGGATTTGCCCTCATCAGGCTCATACTTTCGCGTTTTTCACATACTTGTTGAACAGATCCTGGGTTTTTGCTGGATTGCGTCACGTAGTAGTGGGGTACCACACTGAAACAGTCGATTAAACCTGGTTTCGATCAATATGTTTGAGGATGACGCATGTTAGGTCTAGGTTAGGCCGGGGATTTTCACTCAACAGACTCATACTTTCGCATTCTTCACATACTTGTTGAACGGATCCTGGATTCTTACTGGTTTGGATCACGTAGTAATGTGGTACCACACTGAAACATTCAATTAAACCTGGTCTTGATAAATATTTTAGAGGATAACGCATGTTAGGTCTGGGATAGGTCTGGGATTTGCCCACATCAGGCTCATACTTTCGCGTTTTTCACATACTCGTTGAACAGATCCTGGGTTATTTTCTGGTTTGGATCACGTAGTAATGTGGTACCACACTGAAACAGACGATTAAACCAGCTTTCGATCAATATTTTAGAGGATAACGCAAGTTAGGTCTGGCATAGGTCTGGGATTCGCCCACATCAGGCTCCTACTTTCGCGTATTTCACATACTTGTTGAACTGATCCTGGGCTTTTTCTGGTTTGGATCACGTAGTAATGTGGCACCACACTGAAACAGTCAATTAAACCTGGTTTCGATCAATATTTTAGAGAATAATTCATGTTAGGTCTAGGTTAGGTCTGGGATTTGCTCTCATCAGACTCATACTTTCGCACACTTCACATACTCGTTTGACAGATCCTGGGTTATTTTCTGGTTTGGATCGCATAGTAATGTGGTACCACACTGAAACAGACGATTAAACCAGCTTTCGATCAATATTCTTGAGGATAACGCATGTTAGGTCTAGGTTAGGCCGGGGTCTTTCACTCATCACACTCATACTTTCGCATTCTTCACATACTTGTTGAACAGATACAGGGTTTTTTCTGGTTTGGTTCACGTAGTAATGTGGTACCACACTGAAACATTCAATTAAACCTGGTCTTGATAAATATTTTAGAAGATAACGCATGTTAGGTGTGGGATAGGTCTGAGATTTTCACTCATCAGACTCATACTTTCGCATTCTTCACATATTTGTTGAACGGATCCTGGGTTTTTTCCGGTTTGGATCACGTAGTAATGTGGGACCACACTGAAACAATCAATTAAACCTGGTCTTGATAAATATTTTAGAGGATAACGCATGTTAGGTCTGGGATAGGTCTGGGATTTGCCCACATCATGCTCATACTTTCGCGTTTTTCACATACTCGTTGAACAGATCCTGGGTTATTTTCTGGTTTGGATCACGTAGTAATGTGGTACCACACTGAAACAGCCGATTAAACCAGGTTTCGATCAATATTTTTGAGGATAACGCATGTTAGGTCAAGGTTAGGCCTGGTATTTTCACTCATCAGACTCATACTTTCGCATTCTACTCATACTTGTTGAACGGATCCTGGGTTTTTTCTTGTTTGGATCACGTAGTAATGTGGGACCACACAGAAACAATCAATTAAACCTGGTCTTGATAAATATTTTAGAGGATAACGCATGTTAGGTCTGGGTTAGGTCTAGGATTTGCCCTCATCAGGCTCATACTTTCGCATATTTCTCATACTTCATGGCTAGATCCTGGGCTATTTCTGGATTGTATCACGTAGTAATGTGGTACCACACTGAAACAGTCAATTAAACCTGGTTTTGATGAATATTTTAGAGAATAATTCATGTTAGGTCTATGTTAGGTCAGGGATTTGCTCTCATCAGGCTCATTCTTTCGCATATTTCTCATACTAGATGGCTAGATCCTGGGCTTTTTCTGGATTGCATCACGTAGTAATGAGGTACCACACTGAAACAGTCAATTAAACCTGGTTTTGATCAATATTTTAGAGAATAATTCATGTTAGGTCTAGGTTAGGTCTGGGATTTGCTCTCATCAGGCTCATACTTTCGCACACTTCACATACTCGTTTGACAGATCCTGGGTTATTTTCTGGTTTGGTTCACGTAGTAATGTGGTACCACACTGAAACATTCAATTAAACCTGGTCTTGATAAATATTTTAGAGGATAACGCATGTTAGGTGTGGGATAGGTCTGGGATTTTCACTCATCAGACTCATACTTTCGCATTCTTCACATACTTGTTGAACGGAACTTGGGTTTTTTCTGGTGTGGATCACGTAGTAATGTGGTACCACACTGAAACAATCAATTAAACCTGATCTTGATAAATATTTTAGAGGATAACGCATGTTAGGTCTAGGTTAGGTCTGGGATTTGCTCTCATCAGGCTCATTCTTTCGCATATTTCTCATACTTGATGGCTAGATCCTGGGCTTTCTCTGGATTGCATCACGTAGTAATGAAGTACAACACTGAAGCAGTCAATTAAACCTGGTTTCCATCAATATTTTAGAGGACAACGCATGTTAGGTCTAGGTTAGGCCTGGGATTTGCCCTCATCAGGGTCATACTTTCGCAGTTTTAACATACATGCTGACCTGATCGAGGGTTTTGTCTGCTATGGATCACGTAGTAAAGTGGTACCACACTGAAACTGTCCATTAAACCTGGTTTGGATCAATATTTTAGAGGATAACGCATGTTAGGTCTAGGTTAGCCCTGGGATTTTCACTCATCAGACTCATACTTTCGCATTCTTCACATACTTGTTGAACGGATCCTGGGTTTTTTCTGGTTTGGTTCACGTAGTAATGTGGTACCACACTGAAACATTCAATTAAACCTGATCTTGATAAATATTTTAGAGTATAACGCATGTTAGGTCTGGGTTAGGTCTAGGATTTGCCCTCATCAGGCTCATACTTTCGCATATTTCTCATACTTCATGGCTAGATCCTGGGCTGTTTCTGGATTGTATCACGCAGTAATGTGGTACCACGCTGAAACTGTCAATTAAACCTGGTTTCGATCAATATTTTAGAGGATAACGCAAGTTAGGGCTGGCATAGGTCTGGGATTCGCCCTCATCAGACTCATACTTTCGCGTTTTTCACATACTTGTTGAACTGATCCTGGGCTTTTTCTGGTTTGGATCACGTAGGAATGTGGTACCACACTGAAACAGTCAATTAAACCTGGTTTCGATCAATATTTTGGAGAATAATTCATGTTAGGTCTAGGTTAGGTCTGGGATTTGCTCTCATCAGGCTCATTCTTTCGCATATTTCCCATACTTGATGGCCAGATCCTGGACTTTTTCTGGATTGCATCACGTAGTAATGAAGTGCAACACTGAAACAGACAATTAAACCTGGTTTCCATCAATATCTTAGAGGACAACGCAAGTTAGGTCTGGGATAGGTCTGGGACTTGCCCTCATCAGGCTCATTCTTTCGCGTTTTTCACATACTTGTTGAACAGATCCTGGGTTTTTTCTGGTTCGGATCACGTAGTAGTGTGGTACCACACTGAAACAGTCCATTAAACCTGGCTTGGATCAATATTTTAGAGGATAACGCATGTCAGGTCTAGGTTAGGTCGGGGATTTTCACTCATCAGACTCATACTTTCGCATTCTTCACATACTTGGTGAACGGATCCTGGGTTTTTTCTGGTTTGGATCACGTAGTAATGTGGTACCACACTGAAACATTCAATTAAACCTGATCTTGATAAATATTATAGAGGATAACGCATGTTAGGTCTGGGTTAGGTCTAGGATTTGCCCCCATCAGGCTCATACTTTCGCATTCTTCACATACTTGTAGAACGGATCCTGGGTTTTTTCTGGTTTGGATCACGTAGTAATGTGGTACCACACTGAAACAGTCGATTAAACCTGGTTTCGATCAGTATTTTAGAGGATAACGCAACATAAGTCTGGGATTAGACCTCATCAGACTCATACTTTCGCGTTTTTCACATACTTGTTGAACAGATCCTGGGCTTTTTCTGGATTGCATCACGTAGTAATGAAGTGCAACACTGAAACAGACAATTAAACCAGGTTTCGATCACTATTTTTGAGGATAACGCATGTTAGGTCTAGGTTGGGCCTGGGATTTTCACTCATCAGACTCATACTTTCGCATTCTTCACATACTTGTTGAACGGATCCTGGGTTTTTTCTGGTTTGGATCACGTAGTAATGTGGTACCACACTGAAACAGTCAATTAAACCTGGTTTCGATCAATATTTTAGAGAATAATTCATTGTAGGTCTAGGTTAGGTCTGGGATTTGCTCTCATCAGGCTCATACTTCCGCACACTTCACATACTCGTTTGACAGATCCTGGGTTATTTTCTGGTTTGGATCGCATAGTAATGTGGTACCA
This sequence comes from Colletes latitarsis, assembly GCF_051014445.1. Classification (NCBI taxonomy): domain Eukaryota; kingdom Metazoa; phylum Arthropoda; class Insecta; order Hymenoptera; family Colletidae; genus Colletes; species Colletes latitarsis. Next base: position 24,311,979 of record NW_027488365.1, on the reverse strand, counting down.
CACTGAAACATTCAATTAAACCTGATCTTGATAAATATTATAGAGGATAACGCATGTCAGGTCTGGGTTAGGTCTAGGATTTGCCCCCATCAGACTCATACTCTCGCATTCTTCACATACTTGTTGAACGGATCCTGGGTTTTTTCTGGTTTGGATCACGTAGTAATGTGGGACCACACTGAAACAGTCAATTAAACCTGGTTTCGATCAATATATTAGAGAATAATTCATGTTAGGTCTAGGTTAGGTCTGGGATTTGCTCTCATCAGGCTCATTCTTTCGCATATTTCTCATACTTGATGGCTAGATCCTGGGCTTTTTCTGGACTGCATCACGTAGTAGTGAAGTACAACACTGAAACAGTCAATTAAACCTGGTTTCCATCAATATCTTAGAGGACAACGCAAGTTAGGTCTGGGATAGGTCTGGGATTTGCCCACATCAGGCTCATACTTTCGCATATTTCTCATACTTCATGGCTGGATCCTGGGCTATTTCTGGATTGGATCACGTAGTAATGTGGTACCACACTGAAACAGTCAATTAAACCTGGTTTTGATGAATATTTTAGAGAATAATTCATGTTAGGTCTAGGTTAGGTCAGGGATTTGCTCTCATCAGGCTCATTCTTTCGCATATTTCTCATACTTGATGGCTAGATCCTGGGCTTTTTCTGGATTGCATCACGTAGTAATGAAGTACAACACTGAAACAGTCAATTAAACCTGGTTTCCATCAATATTTTAGAGGACAACGCATGTCAGGTCTAGGTTAGGTCTGGGATTTGCTCTCATCAGGGTCATACTGTCGCAGTTTTAACTTACTAGTTGAACGGATCCTGGGTTTTTTCTGGTTTGGTTCACGTAGTAATGTGGTACCACACTGAAACATTCAATTAAACCTGGTCTTGATAAATATTTTAGAGGATAACACATGTTAGGTTTGGGTTAGGTCTGGGATTTGCCCTCATCAGGCTCATACTTTCGCATATTTCTTATTCTTCATGGCTAGATCCTGGGCTGTTTCTGGATTGTATCACATAGTAATGTGGTACCACGCTGAAACAGTCGATGAAACTTGGTTTCGATCAATATTTTAGAGGATAACGCAAGTTAAGTCTGGGATAGGTCTGGGACTTGCCCTCATCAGGCTCATAGTTTCGCGTTTTTCACATACTTGTTGAACTGATCCTGGGTTTTTTCTGGTTTGGATCACGTAGTAATGTGGTACCACACTGAAACAGTCGATTAAACCTGGTTTCGCTCAATATTTTAGAGGATAACGCATGTTAGGTCTAGGTTAGGTCTGGGATTTGCTCTCATCAGGCTCATTCTTCGCATATTTCTCAAACTTGATGGCTAGATCCTGGCCTTTTTCTGGATTGCATCACGTAGTAATGAAGTACAACACTGAAACAGTCAATTAAACCTGGTTTCCATCAAAATCTTAGAGGACAACGCAAGTTAGGTCTGGGATAGGTCTGGGATTTGCCCTCATCAGGCTCATACTTTCGCATTCTTCACATACTTGTTGAACGGATCCTGGGTTTTTTCTGGTTTGGTTCACGTAGTAATGTGGGACCACACTGAAACATTCAATTAAACCTGATCTTGATAAATATTATAGAGGATAACGCATGTTAGGTTTGGGTTAGGTCTGGGATTTTCACTCATCAGACTCATACTTTCGCATTCTTCACATATGTGTTGAACGGATCCTGGGCTTTTTCTGGTTTGGATCACGTAGTAATGTGGTACCACACTGAAGCAGTCAATTAAACCTGGTTTCGATCAATATTTTAGAGGATAACGCATGTTAGGTCTGGGTTAGGTCCAGGATTTGCCCTCATCAGGCTCATTCTTTCGCATATTTCTCAAACTTGATTGCTAGATCCTGGGCTTTTTCTGGTTTGGATCGCATAGTAATGTGGTACCACACTGAAACAGTCGATTAAAACAGGTTTCGATCAATATTTTTGAGGATAACGCATGTTAGGTCTAGGTTAGGCCTGGGATTTTCACTCATCAGACTCATACTTTCGCATTCTTCACATATTTGTTGAACTGATCCTGGGTTTTGTCTGGTTTGGATCACGTAGTAATGTGGTAACACACAGAAACAGTCAATTAAACCTGGTTTCGATCAATATTTTAGAGAATAATTCATGTTAGGTCTAGGTTAGGTCTGGGATTTGCTCTCATCAGGCTCATACTTTCGCACACTTCACATACTCGTTTGACAGATCCTGGGTTATTTTCTGGTTTGGATCGCATAGTAATGTGGTACCACACTGAAACAGTCGATTAAACCAGGTTTCGATCAATATTTTTGAGGAAAACGCATGTTAGGTCTAGGTTAGGCCTGGGATTTTCACTCATCAGACTCATACTTTCGCATTCTTCACATACTTGTTGAACGGATCCTGGGTTTCTTCTGGTTTGGATCACGTAGTAATGTGGGACCACACTGAAACAGTCAATTAAACCTGGTTTCGATCAATATTTTAGAGAATAATTCATGTTAGGTCTAGGTTAGGTCTGGGATTTGCTCCCATCGGGCTCATTCTTTCGCATATTTCTCATACTTGATGGCTAGATCCTGGGCTTTTTCTGGATTGCATCACGTAGTAATGAAGTGCAACACTGAAACAGACAATTAAACCTGGTTTCCATCAATATCTTAGAGGACAACGCAAGTTAGGTCTGGTATAGGTCTGGGACTTGCCCTCGTTAGGCTCATACTTTCGCGTTTTTCACATACTTGTTGAACAGATCCTGGGTTTTTTCTGGTTCGGATCACGTAGTAGTGTGGTACCACACTGAAACAGTCCATTAAACCTGGTTTGGATCAATATTTTAGAGGATAACGCATGTTAGGTCTAGGTTAGGTCGGGGATTTTCACTAATCAGACTCATACTTTCGCATTCATCACATACTTGTTGAACGGATCCTGGGTTTCTTCTGGTTTGGATCACGTAGTAATGTGGGACCACACTGAAACAGTCAATTAAACCTGGTTTCGATCAATATTTTAGAGAATAATTCATGTTAGGCCTAGGTTAGGTCTGGGATTTGCTCGCATCAGGCTCATTCTTTCGCATATTTCTCATACTTGATGGCTAGATCCTGGGCTTTTTTTGGATTGCATCACGTAGTAATGATGTACAACACTGAAGCAGTCAATTAAACCTGGTTTCCATCAATATTTTAGAGAATAATTCATGTTAGGTCTAGGTTAGGTCAGGGATTTGCTCTCATCAGGCTCTTTCTTTCGCATATTTCTCATACATGTTGAACAGATACTGGGTTTTTTCTGGTTTGGAACCCGTAGTAATATGGGACCACACTGAAACAATAAATTAAACCTGGTCTTGATAAATATTTTAGAGGATAACGCATCTTAGGTCTGGGTTAGGTCTAAGATTTGCCCTCATCAGGCTCACAGTTTCGCGTTTTTCACATACTTGTTGAACAGATCCTGGGTTTTGTCTGTTTCGGATCACGAAGTAGTGTGGTACCACACTGAAACAGTACATTAAACCTGGTTTCGCTCAATATTTTAGAAGATAACGCATGTTAGGTCTAGGTTAGGTTCGGGATTTGCCCTCATCAGGGTCATACTTTCGCAGTTTTAACATGCATGTTGACCTGATCGAGGGTTTTTTCTGCTTTGGATCACGTAGTAAAGTGGTACCACAACTAAAACAGTCAACTAAACCTGGTTTCGATCACTATTTTAGAGGATAACGCAAGTTAGGTTTGGGATATGTCTGGGATTAGCCCTCATCAGACTCATACTTTCGCTCACTTCACATACTCGTTGAGAAGATCCTGGGTTTTTTTCTGGTTTGGATCACGTAGTAATGTGGTACCACACTGAGACAGTCGATTAAGCCTGGTTTCGATTAATATTTTTGGGATAACGCATGTTAGGTCTGGGATAGGTCTGGGATTTGCCCTCATCATGCTCATACTTTCGCAGTTTTAACATGCATGTTGACCTGATCGAGGGTTTTTTCTGCTTTGGATCACGTAGTAAAGTGGTACCACACTAAAACAGTCAATTAAACCTGGTTTCGATCAATATTTTAGAGGATAACGCATGTTAGGTCTAGGTTAGGCCGGGGATTTTCACTCATCAGACTCATACTTTCGCATTCTTCACATACTTGTTGGACGGATCCTGGGTTTTTTCTGGTTTGGATCACGTAGTAATGTGGGACCACACTGAAACAATCAATTAAACCAGGTCATGATAAATATTTTAGAGGATGACGCATGTTAGGTCTGAGTTAGGTCTAGGATTTGCCCTCGTCAGGCTCATACTTTCGCATATTTCTCATACTTCATGGCTAGATCCTGGGCTATTTCTGGATTGGATCACGTAGTAATGTGGTTCCACACTGAAACAATCAATTAAACCGGGTTTCCATCTATATCTTAGAGGGCAACGCAAGTTAGGTCTGGGATAGGTCTGGGATTTGCCCTCATCAGGGTCATACTTTCGCAGTTCTAACATACATGTTGACCTGATCGAGTGTTTTTTCTGCTTTGGATCACGTAGTAAAGTGGTACCACACTGAAACAGTCCATTAAACCTGGTTTGGATCAATATTTTAGAGGATAACGCATGTTAGGTCTAGGTTAGCCCTGGGATTTTCACTCATCAGACTCATACTTTCGCATTCTTCACATAGTTGTTGAACGGATCCTGGGTTTTTTCTGGCTTGGTTCACGTAGTAATGTGGTACCACACTGAAACATTCAATTAAACTTGGTCTTGATAAATATTTTAGAGGATAGCGCATGTTAGGTTTGGGTTAGGTCTAGGATTTGCCCTCATCAGGCTCATACATTCGCATATTTCTCATACTTCATGGCTAGATCCTGGGCTGTTTCTGGATTGTATCACGTAGTAATGTGGTACCACGCTGAAACAGTCAATTAAACCTGGTTTCGATCAATATTTTAGAGGATAACGCAAGTTAGGTCTGGGTTAGGTCTGGGATTCGCCCTCATCAGGCTCATACTTTCGCGTTTTTCACATACTTGTTGAACTGATCCTGGGTTTTTTCTGGTTTGGATCACGTAGTAATGTGGTACCACAATGAAACAGTCGATTAAACCCGGTTTCGATTAATATTTTAGAGGATAACGCAAGTTAAGTCTGGGATAGGTCTGGGATTTGACCTGATCAGACTCATACTTTCGCACACTTACAATACTCGTTGAGCAGATCCTGGGTTATTTTCTGGTTTGGATCACATAGTAATGTGGTACCACACTGAAACAGTAGATTAAACCAGGTTTCGATCAATATTTTAGAGAATAATTCATGTTAGGTCTAGGTTAGGCCTGGGATTTTCACTCATCAGACTCATACTTTCGCATTCTTCACATACTTGTTGAACGGATCCTGGGTTTTTTCTGGTTTGGATCACGTAGTAATGTGGGACCACACTGAAACAATCAATTAAACCTGGTCATGATAAATATTTTAGAGGATAACGCATGTTAGGTCTGAGTTAGGTTTAGGATTTGCCCTCGTCAGGCTCATACTTTCGCATATTTCTCATACTTCACGGCTAGATCCTGGGCTATTTCTGGATTGGATCACATAGTAATGTGGTACCACACTGAAACTGTCAATTAAACCTGGTTTCGATCAATATTTTTGAGGATAACGCATGTTAGGTCTAGGTTAGGCCTGGGATTTTCACTCATCAGACTCATACTTTCGCATTCTTCACATACTTGTTGGACGGATCCAGGGTTTTTTCTGGTTTGGATCACGTAGTAATGTGGGACCACACTGAAACAATCAATTAAACCAGGTCATGATAAATATTTTAGAGGATGACGCATGTTAGGTCTGAGTTAGGTCTAGGATTTGCCCTCGTCAGGCTCATACTTTCGCATATTTCTCATACTTCATGGCTAGATCCTGGGCTTTCTCTGGATTGCATCACGTAGTAATGAAGTACAACACTGAAACAGTCAATTAAACCTGGTTTCCATCAATATTTTAGAGGACAACGCATGTTAGGTCTAGGTAAGGCCTGGGATTTGCCCTCCTCAGGGTCATACTTTCGCAGTTTTAACATACATGTTGACCTGATCGAGGGTTCTTAATGCTTTGGATCACGTAGTAAAGTGGTACCACACTGAAACAGTCCATTAAACCTGGTTTGGATCAATATTTTAGAGGATAACGCATGTTAGGTCTAGGTTAGCCCTGGGATTTTCACTCATCAGACTCATACTTTCGCATTCTTCACATACTTGTTGAACGGATCCTGGGTTTTTTCTGGCTTGGTTCACGTAGTAATGTGGTACCACACTGAAACATTCAATTAAACTTGGTCTTGATAAATATTTTAGAGGATAACGCATGTTAGGTCTGTTTTAGGCCGGGGATTTGCCCTCGTCAGGCTCATACTTTCGCATATTTCTCAGACTTCATGGCTAGATCCTGGGCTATTTCTGGATTAGATCACGTAGTAATGTGCTACCACACTGAAACATTCAATTAAAGCAGGTCTTGATAAATATTTTAGAGGAAAACACATGTTAGGTCTGGGTCAGGTCTAGAATTTGCCCTCATCAGGCTCATACTTTCGCATATTTCTCATACTTCATGGCTACATCCTGGGCTGTTTCTGGATTGGATCACGTAGTAATGTGGTTCCACACTGAAACAATCAATTAAACCGGGTTTCCATCTATATCTTAGAGGGCAACGCAAGTTAGGTCTGGGATAGGTCTGGGATTTGCCCTCATCAGGGTCATACTTTCGCAGTTCTAACATACATGTTGACCTGATCGAGTGTTTTTTCTGCTTTGGATCACGTAGTAAAGTGGTACCACACTGAAACAGTCGATTAAACCTGGTTTAGATCAATATTTTAGAGGATAACGCATGTTAGGTCTAGGTTAGGTCTGGGGTTTTCACTCATCAGACTCATACTTTCGCATTCTTCACATACTTGTTGAACGGATCCTGGGTTTTTTCTGGTTTGGATCACGTAGTAATGTGGGACCACACCGAAACAATCAATTAAACCTGGTCTTGATAAAAATTTCAGAGGATAACGCATGTCAGGTCTGGGATAGGTCTGGGATTTGACCTCATCAGGGTCATACTTTCGCAGTTTTAACATGCATGTTGACCTGATCGAGGGTTTTTTCTGCTTTGGATCACGTAGTAAAGTGGTACCACAACTAAAACAGTCAATTAAACCTGGTTTCGATCATTATTTTAGAGGATAACGCAAGTTAGGTCTGGGATAGGTCTGGGATTAGCCCTCATCAGACTCATACTTTCGCATTCTTCACATACTTGTTGAACGGATCCTGGGTTTTTTCTGGTTTGGATCACGTAGTAACGTGGTACCACGCTGAAACAGTCAATTAAACCTGGTTTTGATCAATATTTTAGAGGATAACGCATGTTAGGTCTGGGATAGGTCTAGGATTTGCCCTCATCAGACTCATACTTTCGCACACTTCACATACTCGTTGAACAGATCCTGGGTTATTTTCTGGTTTGGATCACATAGTAATGTGGTACCACACTGAAACAGTCGATTAAACCAGGTTTCGATCAATATTTTTGAGGATAACGCATGATAGGTCTAGGTTAGGCCGGGGATTTTCACTCATCAGACTCATACTTTCGTATTCTTCACATACTTGTTGAACGGATCCTGGGTTTTTTCTAGTTTGGATCACGTAGTAAAGTGGTACCACAACTAAAACAGTCAATTAAACCTGGTTTCGATCATTATTTTAGAGGATAACGCAAGTTAGGTCTGGGATAGGTCTGGGATTAGCCCTCATCAGACTCATACTTTCGCATTCTTCACATACTTGTTGAACGGATCCTGGGTTTTTTCTGGTTTGGATCACGTAGTAATGTGGGACCACACTGAAACAATCAATTAAACCTGGTCATGATAAATATTTTAGAGGATAACGCATGTTAGGTCTGGGTTAGGTCTAGGATTTGCCCTCGTCAGGCTCATACTTTCGCATATTTCTCATACTTCATGGCTAGATCCAGGGCTATTTCTGGATTGGATCACGTAGTAATGTGGTACCACACTGAAACAGTCAATTAAACCTGGTTTTGATCAATATTTTAGAGAATAATTCATGTTATGTCTAGGTTAGGTCTGGGATTTGCTCTCATCAGGCTCATTCTTTCACATATTTCTCATACTTGATGGCTAGATCCTGGGCTTTTTCTGGATTGCATCACGTAGTAATGAAGTACAACACTGAAACAGTCAATTAAACCTAGTTTCCATCAATATTTTAGAGGACAACGCATGTTAGGTCTAGGTAAGGCCTGGGATTTGCCCTCATCAGGGTCAAACTTTCGCAGTTTTAACATACATGTTGACCTGATCGAGGGTTCTTAATGCTTTGGATTACGTAGTAAAGTGGTACCACACTGAAACAGTCAATTAAACCTGGTTTCGATCAATATTTTCGAGGACAATGCAAGTTAGGTCTGTGTTAGGTCTGGGATTTGCCACATCAGGGTCATACTTTCGCATTTTTCACATACTTGTTGAACAGATCCTGGGTTTTTTCTGGTTTGGATCGCGCAGTAATGTGGTACCACACAGAAGCAGCCCACTGATCCTGGTTTCGATCAATATTTTAGAGGATAACGAAAGTTATGTCTAGGTTAGGCCTGGGATTTGCCCTCATCAGGCTCATACTTTCGCGTTTTTCACTTACTTGTTGAACTGATCCTGGGTTTTTTCTGGTTTGGATCACGTAGTAGTGTGGTACCACACTGAAACTGTCCATTAAACCTGGTTTCGATCAATATTTTTGAGGATAACGCATGTTAGGTCTAGGTTAGGCCGAGGATTTTCACTCATCAGGCTCATACTTTCGCATATTTCTTATACTTCATGGATAGATCCTGGGCCATTTTCTGGTTTGGATCACATAGTAATGTGGTACCACACTGAAACAGTCAATTAAACCTGGTTTTGATGAATATTTTAGAGAATAATTCATGTTATGTCTAGGTTAGGTCTGGGATTTGCTCTCATCAGGCTCATTCTTTCACATATTTCTCATACTTGATGGCTAGATCCTGGGCTTTTTCTGGATTGCATCACGTAGTAATGAAGTACAACACTGAAACAGTCAATTAAACCAAGTTTCCATCAATATTTTAGAGGACAACGCATGCCAGGCCTAGGTTAGGCCTGGGATTTGCCCTCATCAGGGTCATACTTTCGCAGTTTTAACATACATGTTGACCTGATCGAGGGTTTTTTCTGCTTTGGATCACGTAGTAAAGATGTATCACACTGAAGCTGTCCATTAAACCTGGTTTGGATCAATATTTTAGAGGATAACGCATGTTAGGTTTGGGTTAGGTCTAGGATTTGCCCTCGTCAGGCTCATACTTTCGCATATTTCTCATACTTCATGGGTAGATCCTGGGCTGTTTCAGGATTGTATCACGTAGTAACGTGGTACCACGCTGAAAGAGTCAATTAAACCTGGTTTCGATCAATATTTTAGAGGATAACGCAAGTTAGGTCTGGGATAGGTCTGGGATTCGCCTTCATCAGGCTCATACTTTCGCGTTTTTCACATGCTTGTTGAACTGATCCTGGGTTTTTTCTGGTTTGGTTCACGTAGTAATGTGGTACCACACTGAAACAGTCCATTAAACCTGGTTTCGCTCAATATTTTAGAAGATAACGCATGTTAGGTATAGGTTTGGCCTGGGATTTGCCCTCATCAGGGTCATACTTTCGCAGTTTTAACATGCATGTTGACCTGATCGAGGGTTTTTTCTGCTTTGGATCACGTAGTAAAGTGGTACCACACTAAAACAGTCAATTAAACGTGGTTTCGATCAATATTTTAGAGGATTACGCAAGTTAGGTCTGGGATAGGTCTAGGATTTGCCCTCATCAGGGTGATTCTTTCGCATATTTCTCATACTTGATGGCTAGATCCTGGGCTTTTTCTGGATTGCATCACGTAGTATTGTGGTACCACACTGAAACAGTCGATTAAACTAGGTTTCGATCAATATTTTTGACGATAACGCATGTTAGGTCTACGCTAGGCCTGGGATTTACACTCATCAGAGTCATACTTTCGCATTCTTCACATACTTGTTGAACGGATCTTGGGTTTTTTCTGGTGTGGATCACGTAGTAATGTGGTACCACACTGAAACAATCAATTAAACCTGGTCTTGATAAATATTTTAGATGATAACGCCTGTTAGGTCTGGGTTAGGTCTAGGATTTGCCCTCATCAGGCTCATACTTTCGCATATTTCTCATACTTCATGGCTAGATCCTGGGCTATTTCTGGATTGGATCACGTAGTAATGTGGTACCACACTGGAACAGTCAATTAAACCTGGTTTCGATCAATATTTTAGAGGACAATGCAAGTTAGGTCAGGGTTAGGTCCGGGATTTGCCCACATCAGGGTCATACTTTCGCATTTTTCACATACTTGTTGAACAGATCCTGGGGTTTTTCTGGTTTGGCTCGCGCAGTAATGTGGTACCACACTGAAACAGCCCACTGAACCTGGTTTGGATCAATATTTTAGAGGATAATGCATGTTAGGTCTAGGTTAGCCCCGAGATTTTCGCTCATCAGACTCATACTTTCGCATTCTTCAGATACTTGTTGAACGGATCCTGGGTTTTTTCTGGTATGGTTCACGTAGTAATGTGGTACCACACTGAAACAATCAATTAAACCAGGTCTTGATAAATATTTTAGTTGATAACGCATGTTAGGTCTAGGTTAGGCCTGGGATTTGCCCTCATCAGGGTGATACTTTCGCAGTTCTAACATACATGTTGACCTGATCGAGGGTTTTTTCTGCTTTGTATCACGTAGTAAAGTGGTATCACAGTGAAACAGTCCACTAAACCTGGTTTGGATCAATATTTTAGAGGATAACGCATGTTAGGTCTAGGTTAGCCCTGAGATTTTCGCTCATCAGACTCATACTTTCGCATTATTCAGATACTTGTTGAACGGATCCTGGGTTTTTTCTGGTATGGTTCACGTAGTAATGTGGTACCACACTGAAACAATCAATTGAACCAGGTCTTGATAAATATTTTAGTTGATAACGCATGTTAGGTCTAGGTTAGGCCTGGGATTTGCCCTCATCAGGGTAATACTTTCGCAGTTTTAACATACATGTTGACCTGATCGAGGGTTTTTTCTGCTTTGGATCACGTAGTAAAGATGTATCACACTGAAGCTGTCCATTAAACCTGGTTTGGATCAATATTTTAGAGGATAACGCATGTTAGGTTTGGGTTAGGTCTAGGATTTGCCCTCGTCAGGCTCATACTTTCGCATATTTCTCATACTTCATGGGTAGATCCTGGGCTGTTTCAGGATTGTATCACGTAGTAACGTGGTACCACGCTGAAAGAGTCAATTAAACCTGGTTTCGATCAATATTTTAGAGGATAACGCAAGTTAGGTCTGGGATAGGTCTGGGATTCGCCTTCATCAGGCTCATACTTTCGCGTTTTTCACATGCTTGTTGAACTGATCCTGGGTTTTTTCTGGTTTGGTTCACGTAGTAATGTGGTACCACACTGAAACAGTCCATTAAACCTGGTTTCGCTCAATATTTTAGAAGATAACGCATGTTAGGTATAGGTTTGGCCTGGGATTTGCCCTCATCAGGGTCATACTTTCGCAGTTTTAACATGCATGCTGACCTGATCGAGGGTTTTTTCTGCTTTGGATCACGTAGTAAAGTGGTACCACACTAAAACAGTCAATTAAACCTGGTTTCGATCAATATTTTAGAGGATTACGCAAGTTAGGTCTGGGATAGGTCTAGGATTTGCCCTCATCAGGGTGATTCTTTCGCATATTTCTCATACTTGATGGCTAGATCCTGGGCTTTTTCTGGATTGCATCACGTAGTATTGTGGTACCACACTGAAACAGTCGATTAAACCAGGTTTCGATCAATATTTTTGACGATAACGCATGTTAGGTCTACGCTAGGCCTGGGATTTACACTCATCAGAGTCATACTTTCGCATTCTTCACATACTTGTTGAACGGATCTTGGGTTTTTTCTGGTGTGGATCACGTAGTAATGTGGTACCACACTGAAACAATCAATTAAACCTGGTCTTGATAAATATTTTAGATGATAACGCCTGTTAGGTCTGGGTTAGGTCTAGGATTTGCCCTCATCAGGCTCATACTTTCGCATATTTCTCATACTTCATGGCTAGATCCTGGGCTATTTCTGGATTGGATCACGTAGTAATGTGGTACCACACTGGAACAGTCAATTAAACCTGGTTTCGATCAATATTTTAGAGGACAATGCAAGTTAGGTCTGGGTTAGGTCTGGGATTTGCCCACATCAGGGTCATACTTTCGCATTTTTCACATACTTGTTGAACAGATCCTGGGGTTTTTCTGGTTTGGCTCGCGCAGTAATGTGGTACCACACTGAAACAGCCCACTGAACCTGGTTTGGATCAATATTTTAGAGGATAATGCATGTTAGGTCTAGGTTAGCCCCGAGATTTTCGCTCATCAGACTCATACTTTCGCATTCTTCAGATACTTGTTGAACGGATCCTGGGTTTTTTCTGGTATGGTTCACGTAGTAATGTGGTACCACACTGAAACAATCAATTAAACCAGGTCTTGATAAATATTTTAGTTGATAACGCATGTTAGGTCTAGGTTAGGCCTGGGATTTGCCCTCATCAGGGTGATACTTTCGCAGTTCTAACATACATGTTGACCTGATCGAGGGTTTTTTCTGCTTTGTATCACGTAGTAAAGTGGTATCACAGTGAAACAGTCCACTAAACCTGGTTTGGATCAATATTTTAGAGGATAACGCATGTTAGGTCTAGGTTAGCCCTGAGATTTTCGCTCATCAGACTCATACTTTCGCATTATTCAGATACTTGTTGAACGGATCCTGGGTTTTTTCTGGTATGGTTCACGTAGTAATGTGGTACCACACTGAAACAATCAATTGAACCAGGTCTTGATAAATATTTTAGATGATAACGCCTGTTAGGTCTGGGTTAGGTCTAGGATTTGCCCTCATCAGGCTCATACTTTCGCATATTTCTCATACTTCATGGCTAGATCCAGGGCTATTTCTGGATTGGATCACGTTGTAATGTGGTACCACACTGGAACAGTCAATTAAACCTGGTTTCGATCAATATTTTAGAGGACAATGCAAGTTAGGTCTGGGTTAGGTCTGGGATTTGCCCACATCAGGGTCATACTTTCGCATTTTTCACATACTTGTTGAACAGATCCTGGGTTTTTTCTGGTTTGGATCGCGCAGTAATGTGGTACCACACTGAAACAGCCCACTGAACCTGGTTTGGATCAATATTTTAGAGGATAACGCATGTTAGGTCTAGGTTAGGCCTGGGATTTGCCCTCATCAGGCTCATACTTTCGCATATTTCTTATTCTTCATGGATAGATCCTGGGCTATTTCTGGATTGGATCACATAGCAATGTGGTACCACACTGAAACAGTCGATTAAACCAGGTTTCGATCAATATTTTTGAGGATAACGCATGTTAGGTCTAGGTTAGGCCTGGGATTTTCACTCATCAGACTCATTCTTTCGCATTCTTCACATACTTGTTGAACGAATCCTGGGGTTTTACTGGATTGGATCACGTAGTAATGTGGTACCACACTGAAACAGTCAATTAAACCTGGTTTCGATCAATATTTTAGAGAATAATTCATGTTAGGTCTAGGTTAGGTCTGGGATTTGCTCTCATCAGGCTCATTCTTTCGCATATTTCTCATACTTGATGGCTATATCCTGGGCTTTTTCTGAAATTGCATCACGTAGTAATGAAGTACAACACTGAAACAGTCAATTAAACCTGGTTTCGATCAATATTTTAGAGAATAATTCATGTAAGGTCTAGGTTAGGCCTGGGATTTGCCCTCATCAGGGTCATACTTTCGCAGTTCTAACATACATGTTGACCTGATCGAGGGTTTTTTCTGCTTTGTATCACGTAGTAAAGTGGTACCACACTGAAACAGTCCACTAAACCTGGTTTGGATCAATATTTTAGAGGATAATGCATGTTAGGTTTGGGTTAGGTCTAGGATTTACCCTCGTCAGGCTCAAACTTTCGCATATTTCTCATACCTCATGGCTAGATCCTGGGCAATTTCTGGATTGGATCACGTAGTAATGTGGTACCACACTGAAACAGTCAATTAAACCTGGTTTCGATCAATATTTTAGAGGATAACGCAAGTTAGGTCTGGGATAGGTCTGGGATTTGCCCTCATCAGGCTCATACTTTCGCGTATTTTACATACTTGTTGAACAGACCCTGGGTTTTTTTCTGGCTTGGATCACGTAGTAGTGTGGTACCACACTGAAACTGTCCATTAAACCTGGTTTCGATCAATATTTTTGAGGATAACGCATGTTAGGTCTAGGTTAGGCCGAGGATTTTCACTCATCAGACTCATTCTTTCGCATTCTTCACATACTTGTTGAACGGATCCTGGGGTTTTACTGGTTTGGATCACGTAATAATGCGGTACCACACTGAAACAGTCAATTAAACCTGGTTTCGATCAATATTTTAGAGAATAATTCATGTTAGGTCTAGGTTAGGTCTGGGATTTGCTCTCATCAGGCTCATTCATTCGCATATTTCCCATACTTGATGGCTAGATCCTGGGCTTTTTCTGGATTGCATCACGTAGTAATGAAGTACAACGCTGAAGCAGTCAATTAAACCTGGTTTCCATCAATATTTTAGAGGACAACGCATGTTAGGTCTAGGTTAGGCCTGGGATTTGCCCTCATCAGGCTCATACTTTCGCAGTTTTAACATGCATGTTGACCTGATCGAGGGTTTCTTCTGCTTTGGATCACGTAGTAAAGTGGTACCACACTAAAACGGTCAATTAAACCTGGTTTCCATCAATATCTTAGAGGACAGTGCAAGTTAGGTCTGGGGTAGGTCTGGGATTTGCCCACATCAGGCTCATACTTTCGCGTTTTTCACATACTTGTTGAACAGATCCTGGGTTTTTTCTGGTTTGGATCACGTAGTAGTGTGGTACCACACTGAACCAGTCCATTAAACCTGGTTTGGATCAACATTTTAGAGGATAACGCATGTTAGGTCTAGGTTAGGTCTGGGATTTTCACTCATCAGACTCATACTTTCGCATTCTTCAGATACTTGTTGAACGGATCCTGGGTTTTTGCTGGTTTGGATCACGTAGTAATGTGGTACCACACTGAAACATTCAATTAAACCTGGTCTTGATAAATATTTTAGAGGATAACGCATGTTAGGTCTGGGTTAGGTCTAGGATTTGCCCTCATCAGGCGCATACTTTCGCATATTTCTCATACTTCATGGCTGGATCCTGGGCTATTTCTGGATTGGAGCACGTAGTAATGTGGTACCACACTGAAACAGTCCATTAAACCTGGTTTGGATCAATATTTTTGAGGATAACGCATGTTAGGTCTAGGTTAGGCCGGGGATTTTCACTCATCAGACTCATACTTTCGCATTCTTCTCATACTTGTTGAACGGATCCTGGGTTTTTACTGGTTTGGATCACGTAGTAATGTGGTACCACACTGAAACATTCAATTAAACCTGGTCTTGATAAATATTTTAGAGAATAATTCATGTTAGGTCTAGGTAAGGTCAGGGATTTGCTCTCATCAGACTCATTCTTTCGCATATTTCTCATACTTGATGGCTAGATCCTGGGCTTTTTTTGGATTGCATCACGTAGTAATGATGTACAACACTGAAGCAGTCAATTAAACCTGGTTTCCATCAATATTTTAGAGAGTAATTCATGTTAGGTCTAGGTTAGGTCAGGGATTTGCTCTCATCAGGCTCATTCTATCGCATATTTCTCATACTTGATGGCTAGATCCTGGGCTTTTTTTGGATTGCATCACGTAGTAATGAAGTTCAACGCTGAAACTGTCAATTAAACCTGGTTTCCATCAATATTTTAGAGGACAACGCATGTCAGGTCTAGGTTAGGTCTGGGATTTGCTCTCATCAGGGTCATACTGTCGCAGTTTTAACTTACTTGTTGAACGGATCCTGGCTTTTTTCTGGTTTGGTTCACGTAGTAATGTGGTACCACACTGGAACATTCAATTAAACCTGGCCTTGATAAATATTTTAGAGGATAACGCATGTTAGGTTTGGGTTAGGTCTAGGATTAGACCTCATCAGACTCATACTTTCGCACACTTCACATACTTGTTGAACAGATCCTGTGTTTTTTCTGGTTTGGATCACGTAGTAGTGTGGTTCCACACTGAAACAGTCCATTAAACCTGGTTGCGATCAATATTTTACAGGATAACGCATGTTAGGTCTGGGTTAGGTCTAGGATTTGCCCTGATCAGGCTCATACTTTCGCGTTTTTCACATACTTGTTGAACAGATCCCGGGTTTTTTCTGGATTGGGTCACGTAGTAGTGTGGTACCACACTGAAACAGTCGATTAAACCTGGTTTCGATCAATATTTTTGAGGATAACGCATGTTAGGTCTGGGTTAGGTCTAGGATTTCCCTCATCAGGCTCATTCTTTCGCATATTTCTCAAACTTGATGGCTAGATCCTGGGCTTTTTCTGGATTGCATCACGTAGTAATGAAGTACAACACTGAAACAGTCAATTAAACCTGGTTTCCATCAATATCTTAGAGGACAACGCAATTTAGGTCTGGGATAGGTCTGGGATTTGCCCACATCAGGCTCATACTTTCGCGTTTTTCACATACTTGTTGAACAGATCCTGGGTTTTTTCTGGTTTGGATCACGTAGTAGTGTGGTTCCACACTGAAACAGTCCATTAAACCTGGTTGCGATCAATATTTTACAGGATAACGCATGTTAGGTCTGGGTTAGGTCTAGGATTTGCCCTGATCAGGCTCATACTTTCGCGTTTTTCACATACTTGTTGAACAGATCCTGGGTTTTCTCTGGTTTGGATCACGTAGTAATGTGGGACCACACTGAAACAGTCAATTAAACCTGGTTTCGATCAATATATTAGAGAATAATTCAAGTTAGGTCTAGGTTAGGTCTGGGATTTGCTCTCATCAGGCTCATTCTTTCGCATATTTCTCATACTTGATGGCTAGATCCTGGGCTTTTTCTGGATTGCATCACGTAGTAATGTGGGACCACACTGAAACAGTCAATTAAACCTGGTTTCGATCAATATATTAGAGAATAATTCAAGTTAGGTCTAGGTTAGGTCTGGGATTTGCTCTCATCAGGCTCATTCTTTCGCATATTTCTCATACTTGATGGCTAGATCCTGGGCTTTTTCTGGATTGCATCACGTAGTAATGAAGTACAACACTGAAACAGTCAATTAAACCTGGTTTCCATCAATATCTTAGAGGACAACGCAATTTAGGTCTGGGATAGGTCTGGGATTTGCCCACATCAGGCTCATACTTTCGCGTTTTTCACATACTTGTTGAACAGATCCTGGGTTTTTTCTGGTTTGGATCACGTAGTAGTGTGGTACCACACTGAACCAGTCCATTAAACCTGGTTTGGATCAACATTTTAGAGGATAACGCATGTTAGGTCTAGGTTAGGTCTGGGATTTGCTCTCATCAGGGTCATACTGTCGCAGTTTTAACTTACTTGTTGAACGGATCCTGGCTTTTTTCTGGTTTGGTTCACGTAGTAATGTGGTACCACACTGGAACATTCAATTAAACCTGGCCTTGATAAATATTTTAGAGGATAACGCATGTTAGGTTTGGGTTAGGTCTAGGATTTGACCTCATCAGACTCATACTTTCGCACACTTCACATATTTGTTGAACAGATCCTGGGTTTTTTCTGGTTTGGATCACGTAGTAGTGTGGTTCCACACTGAAACAGTCCATTAAACCTGGTTGCGATCAATATTTTACAGGATAACGCATGTTAGGTCTGGGTTAGGTCTAGGATTTGCCCTGATCAGGCTCATACTTTCGCGTTTTTCACATACTTGTTGAACAGATCCCGGGTTTTTTCTGGATTGGGTCACGTAGTAGTGTGGTACCACACTGAAACAGTCGATTAAACCTGGTTTCGATCAATATTTTTGAGGATAACGCATGTTAGGTCTGGGTTAGGTCTAGGATTTCCCTCATCAGGCTCATTCTTTCGCATATTTCTCAAACTTGATGGCTAGATCCTGGGCTTTTTCTGGATTGCATCACGTAGTAATGAAGTACAACACTGAAACAGTCAATTAAACCTGGTTTCCATCAATATCTTAGAGGACAACGCAATTTAGGTCTGGGATAGGTCTGGGATTTGCCCACATCAGGCTCATACTTTCGCGTTTTTCACATACTTGTTGAACAGATCCTGGGTTTTTTCTGGTTTGGATCACGTAGTAGTGTGGTTCCACACTGAAACAGTCCATTAAACCTGGTTGCGATCAATATTTTACAGGATAACGCATGTTAGGTCTGGGTTAGGTCTAGGATTTGCCCTGATCAGGCTCATACTTTCGCGTTTTTCACATACTTGTTGAACAGATCCTGGGTTTTCTCTGGTTTGGATCACGTAGTAATGTGGGACCACACTGAAACAGTCAATTAAACCTGGTTTCGATCAATATATTAGAGAATAATTCAAGTTAGGTCTAGGTTAGGTCTGGGATTTGCTCTCATCAGGCTCATTCTTTCGCATATTTCTCATAGTTGATGGCTAGATCCTGGGCTTTTTCTGGATTGCATCACGTAGTAATGTGGGACCACACTGAAACAGTCAATTAAACCTGGTTTCGATCAATATATTAGAGAATAATTCAAGTTAGGTCTAGGTTAGGTCTGGGATTTGCTCTCATCAGGCTCATTCTTTCGCATATTTCTCATACTTGATGGCTAGATCCTGGGCTTTTTCTGGATTGCATCACGTAGTAATGAAGTACAACACTGAAACAGTCAATTAAACCTGGTTTCCATCAATATCTTAGAGGACAACGCAATTTAGGTCTGGGATAGGTCTGGGATTTGCCCACATCAGGCTCATACTTTCGCGTTTTTCACATACTTGTTGAACAGATCCTGGGTTTTTTCTGGTTTGGATCACGTAGTAGTGTGGTACCACACTGAACCAGTCCATTAAACCTGGTTTGGATCAACATTTTAGAGGATAACGCATGTTAGGTCTAGGTTAGGTCTGGGATTTTCACTCATCAGACTCATATTTTCGCATTCTTCACATACTTGTTGAACGGATCCAGGGTTTTCTCTGGTTTGGATCACGAAGTAATGTGGGACCACACTGAAACAATCAATTAAACCTGGTCTTGATAAATATTTTAGAGGATAACGCAAGTTAGGTCTGGGATAGGTCTGGGATTTGCCCTCATCAGGGTCATACTTTCGCAGTTTTAACATGCATGTTGACCTGATCGAGGGTTTTTTCTGCTTTGGATCACGTAGTAAAGTGGTACCACACTAAAACGGTCAATTAAACCTGGTTTCCATCAATATCTTAGAGGACAGTGCAAGTTAGGTCTGGGGTAGGTCTGGGATTTGCCCACATCAGGCTCATACTTTCGCGTTTTTCACATACTTGTTGAACAGATCCTGGGTTTTTTCTGGTTTGGATCACGTAGTAGTGTGGTACCACACTGAACCAGTCCATTAAACCTGGTTTGGATCAACATTTTAGAGGATAACGCATGTTAGGTCTAGGTTAGGTCTGGGATTTTCACTCATCAGACTCATACTTTCGCATTCTTCACATACTTGTTGAACGGATCCTGGGTTTTTTCTGGTTTGGATAACGTAGTAATGTGGGACCACACTGAAACAATCAATTAAACCTGGTCTTGATAAATATTTTAGAGGATAACGCATGTTAGATCTGGGATAGGTCTGGGATTTGCCCTGATCAGGCCCATACTTTCGCGTTTTTCACATACTTGTTGAACAGATCCTGGTTTTTTTCTGGTTTGGGTCACGTAGTAGTGTGGTACCACACTGAAACAGTCGATTAAACGTGGTTTCGATCAATATTTTTGAGGATAACGCACGTTAGATCTAGGTTAGGCCGGGGATTTTCACTCATCAGACTCATACTTTCGCATTCTTCACATACTTGTTGAACGGATCCTGGGTTTTTTCTGGTTTGGATCACGTAGTAATGTGGGACCACACAGGAGCAATCAATTAAACCTGGTCTTGATAAATATTTTAGAGGATAACGCATGTTAGGTCTGGGTTAGGTCTAGGATTTGCCATCGTCAGGTTCATACTTCAGATATTTCTCATACTTCATGGCTAGATCCTGGGCTATTTCTGGATTGTATCACGTAGTAATGTGGTACCACACAGAAACAGTCAATTAAACCTGGTTTCGATCAATATTTTAGTGGATAACGCAAGTTAGGTCTGGGATAGGTCTGGGATTTGCCCTCATCAGGCTCATACTTTCGCGTTTTTCACATACTTGTTGAACAGATCCTGGGTTTTTTCTGGTTTGGGTCACGTAGTAGTGCGGTACCACACTGAAACAGTCGATTAAACGTGGTTTCGATCAATATTTTTGAGGATAACGCATGTTAGGACTAGGTTAGGCCGGGGATTTTCACTCATCAGACTCATACTTTCGCATTCTTCACATACTTGTTGAACGGATCCTGGGTTTTTGCTGGTTTGGATCACGTAGTAATGTGGTACCACACTGAAACATTCAATTAAACCTGGTCTTGATAAATATTTTAGAGGATAACGCATGTTAGGTCTGGGTTAGGTCTAGGATTTGCCCTCATCAGGCTCATACTTTCGCATGTTTCTCATACTTCATGGCTGGATCCTGGGCTATTTCTGGATTGGATCACGTAGTAATGTGGTACCACACTGAAACAGTCAATTAAACCTGGTTTTGATGAATATTTTAGAGAATAATTCATGTTAGGTCTAGGTTAGGCCTGGGATTTGCTCTCATCAGGCTCATTCTTTCGCATATTTCTCATACTAGATGGCTAGATCCTGGGCATTTTCTGGATTGCATCACGTAGTAATGAAGTACAACACTGAAACACTCAATTAAACCTGGTTTCGATCAATATTATTGAGGATAACGCATGTTAGGTCCAGGTTAGGCCTGGGATTTTCACTCATCAGACTCATACTTTCGCATTCTTCTCATACTTGTTGAACGGATCTTGGGTTTTTTCTGGTGTGGATCACGTAGTAATGTGGTACCACACTGAAACAATCAATTAAACCTGATCTCGATAAATATTTTAGAAGATAACGCATGTTAGGTCTGGGTTAGGTCTAGGATTTGCCCTCATCAGGCGCATACTTTCGCATATTTCTCATACTTCATGGCTGGATCCTGGGCTATTTCTGGATTGGAGCACGTAGTAATGTGGTACCACACTGAAACAGTCCATTAAACCTGGTTTGGATCAATATTTTTGAGGATAACGCATGTTAGGTCTAGGTTAGGCCGGGGATTTTCACTCATCAGACTCATACTTTCGCATTCTTCTCATACTTGTTGAACGGATCCTGGGTTTTTACTGGTTTGGATCACGTAGTAATGTGGTACCACACTGAAACATTCAATTAAACCTGGTCTTGATAAATATTTTAGAGGATAACGCATGTTAGGTCTGGGTTAGGTCTTGGATTTGCCCTCGTCAGGTTCATACTTCAGATATTTCTCATACTTCATGGCTAGATCCTGGGCTATTTCTGGATTGTATCACGTAGTAATGTGGTACCACAAAGAAACAGTCAATTAAACCTGGTTTCGATCAATATTTTAGTGGATAACGCAAGTTAGATCTGGGATAGGTCTGGGATTTGCCCTCATCAGGCTGATACTTTCGCGTTTTTCACATACTTGTTGAACAGATCCTGGGTTTTTTCTGGTTTGGGTCACGTAATAGTGTGGTACCACACTGAAACAGTCGATTAAACGTGGTTTCGATCAATATTTTTGAGGATAACGCATGTTAGGTCTAGGTTAGGCCGGGGATTTTCACTCATCAGACTCATACTTTCGCATTCTTCACATACTTGTTGAACGGATCCTGGGTTTTTGCTGGTTTGGATCACGTAGTAATGTGGTACCACACTGAAACATTCAATTAAACCTGGTCTTGATAAATATTTTAGAGGATAACGCATGTTAGGTCTGGGTTAGGTCTAGGATTTGCCATCGTCAGGTTCATACTTCAGATATTTCTCATACTTGATGGCTAGATCCTGGGCTATTTCTGGATTGGATCACGTAGTAATGTGGCACCACACTGAAACAGTCAATTAAACCTGGTCTTGATAAATATTTTAGAGGATAACGCATGTTAGGTCTGGGTTAGGTCTAGGATTTGCCCTCATCAGGCTCATACTTTCGCATATTTCTCATACTTCATGGCTGGATCCTAGGCTATTTCTGGATTGGATCACGTAGTAATGTGGTACCACACTGAAACAGTCAATTAAAGCTGGTTTTGATGAATATTTTACAGAATAATTCATTTTAGGTCTAGGTTAGGCCTGGGATTTGCTTTCATCAGGCTCATTCTTTCGCATATTTCTCATAGTAGATGGCTAGATCCTGGGCTTTTTCTGGATTGCATCACGTAGTAATGAAGTACAACACTGAAACACTCAATTAAACCTGGTTTCGATCAATATTATTGAGGATAACGCATGTTAGGTCTAGGTTAGGTCTGGGATTTTCACTCATCAGACTCATACTTTCGCATTCATCACATTATTGTTGAACGGATCCTGGGTTTTTTCTGGTTTGGATAACGTAGTAATGTGGGACCACACTGAAACAATCAATTAAACCTGGTCTTGATAAATATTTTAGAGGATAACGCATGTTAGATCTGGGATAGGTCTGGGATTTGCCCTGATCAGGCTCATACTTTCGCGTTTTTCACATACTTGTTGAACAGATCCTGGGTTTTTTCTGGTTTGGGTCACGTAGTAGTGTGGTACCACACTGAAACAGTCGATTAAACGTGGTTTCGATCAATATTTTTGAGGATAACGCACGTTAGATCTAGGTTAGGCCGGGGATTTTCACTCATCAGACTCATACTTTCGCATTCTTCACATACTTGTTGAACGGATCCTGGGTTTTTTCTGGTTTGGATCACGTAGTAATGTGGTACCACACTGAAACATTCAATTAAACCTGGTCTTGATAAATATTTTAGAGGATAACGCATGCTAGGTCTGGGTTAGGTCTAGGATTTGCCCTCATCAGGCTCATACTTTCGCATGTTTCTCATACTTCATGGCTGGATCCTGGGCTATTTCTGGATTGGATCACGTAGTAATGTGGTACCACACTGAAACAGTCAATTAAACCTGGTTTTGATGAATATTTTAGAGAATAATTCATGTTAGGTCTAGGTTAGGCCTGGGATTTGCTCTCATCAGGCTCATTCTTTCGCATATTTCTCATACTAGATGGCTAGATCCTGGGCATTTTCTGGATTGCATCACGTAGTAATGAAGTACAACACTGAAACACTCAATTAAACCTGGTTTCGATCAATATTATTGAGGATAACGCATGTTAGGTCCAGGTTAGGCCTGGGATTTTCACTCATCAGACTCATACTTTCGCATTCTTCACATACTTGTTGAACGGATCTTGGGTTTTTTCTGGTGTGGATCACGTAGTAATGTGGTACCACACTGAAACAATCAATTAAACCTGATCTCGATAAATATTTTAGAAGATAACGCATGTTAGGTCTGGGTTAGGTCTAGGATTTGCCCTCGTCAGGTTCATACTTCAGATATTTCTCATACTTCATGGCTAGATCCTGGGCTATTTCTGGATTGTATCACGTAGTAATGTGGTACCACAAAGAAACAGTCAATTAAACCTGGTTTCGATCAATATTTTAGTGGATAACGCAAGTTAGGTCTAGGTTAGGTCTGGGATTTGCTCTCATCAGGCTCATTCTTTCGCGTTTTTCACATACTTGTTGAACAGATCCTGGGTTTTTTCTGGATTGCATCACGTCGTAATGAAGTACAACACTGAAACAGTCAATTAAACCTGGTTTCGAACAATATTTTAGAGAATAATTCATGTTAGGTTTGGTTAGGTCTGGGATTTGCTCTCATCAGGCTCATTCTTTCGCATATTTCTCATACTTGATGGCTAGATCCTGGGCTTTTTCTGGATTGGATCACGTAGTAATGAAGTACAACAGTGAAACAGTCAATTAAACCTGGCTTCCATCAATATTTTAGAGGACAACGCATGTTAGGTCTAGGTTAGGCCTGGGATTTGCCCTCATCAGGGTCATACTTTCGCAGTTTTAACATACATGTTGACCTGATCGAGGGTTTTTTCTGCTTTGGATCACGTAGTAAAGTGGTACCACACTGAAGCAGTCCATTAAACCTGGTTTGGATCAATATTTTAGAGGATAACGCATGTTAGGTCTAGGTTAGCCCTGGGATTTTCACTCATCAGACTCATACTTTCGCATTCTTCACATACTTGTTGAACGGATCCTGGGTTTCTTCTGGTTTGGATCACGTAGTAATGTGGTACCACACTGAAACATTCAATTAAACCTGATCTTGATAAATATTTTTGAGGATAACGCATGTTAGGTTTGGGTTAAGTCTAGGATTTGCCCACATCAGGCTCATACTTTCGCATATTTCTCATACTTCATGGCTAGATCCTGGGCTGTTTCTGGATTGTATCACGTAGTAATGTGGTACCACGCTGAAACAGTCAATTAAACCTGGTTTCGATCAATATTTTAGAGGATAACGCAAGTTAGGTCTGGCATAGGTCTGGGATTCGCCCTGATCAGGCTCATACTTTCGCGGTTTTCACATACTTGTTGAACAGATCCTGGGCTTTTTCTGGTTTGGATCACGTAGTAATGTGGTACCACACTGAAACAGTCAATTAGACCTGGTTTCGATCAATATTTTAGAGAATAATTCATGTTAGGTCTAGGTTAGGTCTGGGATTTGCTCTCATCAGGCTCATTCTTTCGCATATTTCTCAAACTTGATGGCTAGATCCTGGGCTTTTTCTGGATTGCATCACGTAGTAATGTGGGACCACACTGAAACAGTCAATTAAACCTGGTTTCGATCAATATATTAGTGAATAATTCAAGTTAGGTCTAGGTTAGGTCTGGGATTTGCTCTCATCAGGCTCATTCTTTCGCATATTTCTCATACTTGATGGCTAGATCCTGGGCTTTTTCTGGATTGCATCACGTAGTAATGAAGTACAACACTGAAACAGTCAATTAAACCTGGTTTCCATCAATATCTTAGAGGACAACGCCAGTTAGGTCTGGGATAGGTCTGGGATTTGCCCACATCAGGCTCATACTTTCGCGTTTTTCACATACTTGTTGAACAGATCCTGGGTTTTTTCTGGTTTGGATCACGTAGTAGTGTGGTACCACACTGAACCAGTCCATTAAACCTGGTTTGGATCAACATTTTAGAGGATAACGCATGTTAGGTCTAGGTTAGGTCTGGGATTTTCACTCATCAGACTCATACTTTCGCATTCTTCACATACTTGTTGAACGGATCCTGGGTGTTCTCTGGTTTGGATCACGAAGTAATGTGGGACCACACTGAAACAATCAATTAAACCTGGTCTTGATAAATATTTTAGAGGATAACGCATGTTAGGTCTGGGATAGGTCTGGGATTTGCCCTCATCAGGCTCATACTTTCGCGTTTTTCACATACTTGTTGAACAGATCCCAGGTTTTTTCTTGATTGGGTCACGTAGTAGTGTGGTACCACACCGAAACAGTCGATTAAACCTGGTTTCGATCAATATTTATGAGGATAACGCATATTAGGTCTAGGTTAGTCCTGGGATTTTCACTCATCAGACTCATACTTTCGCATTCTTCACATACTTGTTGAACGGATCCTGGGTTTTTACTGGTTTGGATCACGTAGTAGTGTGGTACCACACTGAAACATTCAATTAAACCTGGTCTTGATAAATATTTTAGAGGATAACGCATGTTAGGTCTGGGTTAGGTCTAGGATTTGCCCTCATCAGGCTCATACATTCGCATATTTCTCATACTTCATGGCTGGATCGTGGGCTATTTCTGGATTGGATGACGTAGTAATGTGGTACCACACAGAAACAGTCAATTAAACCTGGTTTTGATGAATATTTTAGAGAATAATTCATGCTAGGTCTAGGTTAGGTCAGGGATTTGCTCTCATCAGGCTCATTCTTTCGCATATTTCTCATACTAGATGGCTAGATCCTGGGCTTTTTCTGGATTGCATCACGTAGTAATGAAGTACAACACTGAAACACTCAATTAAACCTGGTTTCCATCAATATTATTGAGGATAACGCATGTTAGGTCTAGGTTAGGCCTGGGATTTTCACTCATCAGACTCATACTTTCACATTCTTCACATACTTGTTGAACGGATCTTGGGTTTTTTCTGGTGTGGATCACGTAGTAATGTGGTACCACACTGAAACAGTCCATTAAACCTGCTTGCTATCAATATTTTAGAGGATAACGCATGTTAGGTCTGGGTTAGGTCTAGGATTTGCCCTCATCAGGCTCACACTTTCGCATATTTCTCATACTTCATGGCTAGATCCTGGGCTGTTTCTGGATTGTATCACGTAGTAATGTGGTACCACGCTGAAACAGTCAATTAAACCTGGTTTCGATCAATATTTTAGAGGATAACGCAAGTTAGGTCTAGGATAGGTCTAGGATTTGCCCTCATCAGGCTCTTACTTTCGCATATTTCTCATACTTCATGGCTAGATCCTGGGCTAGTTCTGGAGTGGATCACGTAGTAAAGTGGTACCACACTGAAACATTCAATGAAACCTGGTCTGGATAAATATTTTAGAGGATAACGCATCTTAGGTCTGGGTTAGGTCTAAGATTTGCCCTCATCAGGCTCACAGTTTCGCGTTTTTCACATACTTGTTGAACAGATCCTGGGTTTTTTCTTGATTGGGTCACGTAGTAGTGTGGTACCACACTGAAACAGTCGATTAAACCTGGTTTCGATCAATATTTATGAGGATAACGCATATTAGTTCTAGGTTAGTCCTGGGATTTTCACTCATCAGACTCATACTTTCGCATTCTCCACATACTTGTTGAACGGATCCTGGGTTTTTACTGGTTTGGATCACGTAGTAGTGTGGTACCACACTGAAACATTCAATTAAACCTGGTCTTGATAAATATTTTAGAGGATAACGCATGTTAGGTCTGGGTTAGGTCTAGGATTTGCCCTCATCAGGCTCATACTTTCGAATATTTCTCATACTTCATGGCTGGATCCTGGGCTATTTCTGGATTGGATCACGTAGTAATGTGGTACCACACTGAAACAATCAATTAAACCTGGTTTTGATGAATATTTTAGAGAATAATTCATGTTAGGTCTAGGTTAGGTCAGGGATTTGCTCTCATCAGGCTCATTCTTTCGCATATTTCTCATACTAGATGGCTAGATCCTGGGCTTTTTCTGGATTGCATCACGTAGTAATGAAGTATAACACTGAAACACTCAATTAAACCTGGTTTCCATCAATATTATTGAGGATAACGCATGTTAGGTCTAGGTTAGGCCTGGGATTCTCACTCATCAGACTCATACTTTCACATTCTTCACATACTTGTTGAACGGATCTTGGGTTTTTTCTGGTGTGGATCACGTAGTAATGTGGTACCACACTGAAACAGTCCATTAAACCTGCTTGCGATCAATATTTTAGAGGATAACGCATGTTAGGTCTGGGTTAGGTCTAGGATTTGCCCTCATCAGGCTCACACTTTCGCATATTTCTCATACTTCATGGCTAGATCCTGGGCTGTTTCTGGATTGTATCACGTAGTAATGTGGTACCACGCTGCAACAGTAAATTAAACCTGGTTTCGATCAATATTTTAGAGGATAACGCAAGTTAGGTCTGGGATAGGTCTAGGATTTGCCCTCATCAGGCTCTTACTTTCGCATATTTCTCATACTTCATGGCTAGATCCTGGGCTAGTTCTGGAGTGGATCACGTAGTAAAGTGGTACCACACTGAAACATTCAATGAAACCTGGTCTGGATAAATATTTTAGAGGATAACGCATCTTAGGTCTGGGTTAGGTCTAAGATTTGCCCTCATCAGGCTCACAGTTTCGCGTTTTTCAGATACTTGTTGAACAGATCCTGGGTTTTTTCTGGTTTGGATCACGAAGTAGTGTGGTACCACACTGAAACAGTCCATTAAACCTGGTTTCGCTCAATATTTTAGAGGATAACGCATGTTAGGTCTAGGTTAGGTCTGAGATTTGCTCTCATCAGGCTCATTCTTTCGCATATTTCTCATACTTGATGGCTTGTTCCTGGGCTTTTTCTGGATTGCATCACGTAGTAATGTAGTACCACACTGAAACAGTCAATGAAACCTGGTTTCCATCAATATTTTAGAGGACAACGCAAGTTAGGTCTAGGTAAGGCCTGAGATTTTCTCTGATCAGACTCATACTTTCGCATCCTTCACATACTTTTTGAACGGATCCTGGGTTTTTTCTGGTTTGCATCACGTAGTAATGTGGTACCACACTGAAACGGTCAATTAAACCTGGTTTCGATCAATATTTTAGAGGATAACGCAAGTTAGGTCTGGGATCGGTCTGGGATTTGCCCTCATCAGGCGCATACTTTCGCGTTTTTCACATACTTGTTGAACAGATCATGGGTTTTGTCTGGTTTGGGTCACGTAGTAGTGTGATACCACACTGAAACAGTCGATTAAACCTGGTTTCGATCAATATTTTAGAGGATAACGCATGTTAGGTCTAGGATAGCCCTGGGATTTTCACTCATCAGACTCATACTTTCGCATTCTTCACATACTTGTTGAACTGATCCTGGGTTTTTTCTGGTTTGGATCACGTAGTAATGTGGTACCACACTGAAACAGTCGATTAAACCTGGTTTGGATCAATATTTTAGAGGATAACGCATTTTAGGTCTAGGTTAGGTCGGGGATTTTCACTCATCAGACTGATACTTTCGCATTCTTCACATACTTGTTGAACGGATCCTGGGTTTTTTCTGGTTTGGTTCACGTAGTAATGTGGTACCACACTGAAACATTCAATTAAACCTGATCTTGATAAATATTTGAGAGGATAACGCATGTTAGGTTTGGGTTAAGTCTAGGATTTGCCCTCATCAGGCTCATTCTTTCGCATATTTCTCATACTTGATGGCTAGATCCTGGGCTGTTTCTAGATTGTATCACGTAGTAATGTGGTACCACGCTGAAACAGTCAATTAAACCTGGTTTCGATCAATATTTTAGAGGATAACGCAAGTTAGGTCTGGCATAGGTCTGGGATTCGCCCTCATCAGACTCATACTTTCGCGTTTTTCACATACTTGTTGATCTGATCGAGGGTTTTTTCTGCTTTGGATCACGTAGTAAAGTGGTACCACACTGAAACAGTCCATTAAACCTGGTTTGGATCAATATTTTAGAGGATAACGCATGTTAGGTCTAGGTTAGCCCTGGGATTATCACTCATCAGACTCATACTTTCGCATTCTTCACATACTTGTTGAACGGATCCTGGGTTTTTTCTGGTTTGGTTCACGTAGTAATGTGGTACCACACTGAAACATTCAATTAAACCAGGTTTGGATCAATATTTTAGAGGATAACGCATGTTAGGTCTAGGTTAGGTCTGGGATTTTCACTCATCAGACTCATACTTTCGCATTCTTCACATACTTGTTGAACGGATCCTGGGTTTTTTCTGGTTTGGATCACGTAGTAGTGTGGTACCACACTGAAACATTCCATTAAACCTGGTTTGGATCAATATTTTAGAGGATAACGCATGTTAGGTCTAGGTTAGGTCGGGGATTTTCACTCATCAGACTGATACTTTCGCATTCTTCACATACTTGTTGAGCGGATCCTGGGTTTTTTCTGGTTTGGATCACGTAGTAATGTGGTACCACACTGAAACAGTCGAATAAACCTGGTTTCGATCAGTATTTTAGAGGATAACGCAAGATAAGTCTGGGATAGGTCTGGGATTTGACCTCATCAGACTCATACTTTCGCGTTTTTCACATACTTGTTGAACAGATCCTGGGTTTTTTCTGGTTTGGATCACGTAGTAGTGTGGTACCACACTGAAACAGTCCATTAAACCTGCTTGCGATCAATATTTTAGAGGATAACGCATGTTAGGTCTGGGTTAGGTCTAGGATTTGCCCTCATCAGGCTCATTCTTTCGCATATTTCTCAATCTTGGAGGCTAGATTCTGGGCCTTTTCTGGATTGTATCACGTAGTAATGAAGTACAACACTGAAACAGTCAATTAAACCTGGTTTCCATCAATATCTTAGAGGACAACGCAAGTTAGGTCTGGGATAGGTCTTGGACTTGCCCTCACCAGGCTCATACTTTCGCGTTTTTCACATACTTCTTGAACAGATCCAGGGTTTTTTCTGGATTGGATCACGTAGTAGTGTGGTACCACACTGAAACAGTCCATGAAACCTGGTTTCGATTAATATTTTAGAGGATAGCGCATGTTAGGTCTAGGTTAGGTCTGGGATTTTCACTCATCAGACTCATACTTTCGCCTTCTTCACATACTTGTTGAACGGATCCTGGGTTTTTTCTGGTTTGGATCACGTAGTAATGTGGGTCCACACTGAAACAATCAATTAAACCTGGTCTTGATAAATATTTTAGAGGAAAACGCATGTTAGGTCTGGGATAGGTCTGGGATTTGCCCTCATCAGACTCATACTTTCGCACACTTCACATACTCGTTGAACAGATTCTGGGTTTTTTCTGGTTTGGATCACGTAGTAATGTGGTACCACACTGAAACAGTCGATTAAACCTGGTTTCGATCAATATATTAGAGGATAACGCATGTTAGGTCTAGGTTAGGTCTGGGAGTTGCTCTCATCAGGCTCATTCTTTCGCATATTTCTCATACTTGATGGCTAGATCCTGGACTTTTTCTGGATTGCATCACGTAGTAATGAAGTACAACACTGAAACAGTCAATTAAACCTGGTTTCCATCAATATCTTAGAGGACAACGCAAGTTAGGTCTGGGATAGGTCTGGGACTTTCCCTCATCAGGCTCATACTTTCGCGTTTTTCACATACTTGTTGAACAGATCCTGGGTTTTTTCTGGTTTGTATCACGTAGTAGTGTGGTACCACACTGAAACAGTCCATTAAACCTGGTTTGGATCAATATTTTAGAGGATAACGCATGTTAGGTCTAGGTTAGGTCTGGGATTTTCACTCATCAGACTCATACTTTCGCATTCCTCACATACTTGTTGAACTGATCCTGGGTTTTTTCTGGTTTGGATCACGTAGTAATGTGGTACCACACTGAAACAGTCGATTAAACCTGGTTTCGATTAATATTTTAGAGGATAACGCATGTTAGGTCTGGGTTAGGTCTAGGATTTGCCCTCATCAGGCTCATACTTTCGCATATTTCTCATACTTCATGGCTAGATCCTGGGCTGTTTCTTGATTGTATCACGTAGTAATGTGGTACCACGCTGAAACAGTCAATTAAACCTGGTTTCGAACAATATTTTAGAGGATAACGCATCTTAGGTCTGGGTTAGGTCTAAGATTTGCCCTCATCAGGCTCACACTTTCGCGTTTTTCACATACTTGTTGAACAGATCCTGGGTTTTTTCTGGTTTGGATCACGAAGTAGTGTGGTACCACACTGAAACAGTCCATTAAACCTGGTTTCGCTCAATATTTTAGAGGATAACGCATGTTAGGTCTAGCTTAGGTCTGGGATTTGCTCTCATCAGGCTCATTCTTTCGCATATTTCTCATACTTGATGGCTAGATCCTGGGCTTTTTCTGGATTGAATCACGTAGTAATGAAGTACAACACTGAAACAGTCAATTAAACCTGGTCTTGATAAATATTTTAGAGGATAACGCATCTTAGGTCTGGGTTAGGTCAAGGATTTGCCCTCTATCAGACACATACTTTCGCATACTTCTCATACTTGTTGAACAGATCCTGGGTTTTTTTCTGGATTGGATCACGTAGTAATGTGGTACCACACTGAAACATTCAATTAAACCTGGTCTTGATAAATATTTTAGAGGATAACGCATGTTAGGTCTAGGTTAGGTCTGGGATTTGCTCTCATCAGGCTCATTCTTTCGCATATTTCTCATACTTGATGGCTAGATCCTGGGCTTTTTCTGGATTGCATCACGTAGTAATGTAGTACCACAGTGAAACAGTCAATGAAACCTGGTTTCCATCAATATTTTAGAGGATAACGCAAGTTAGGTCTGGGATAGGTCTGGGATTTGCCCTCATCAGGCTCATACTTTCGCATTCTTCACATACTTGTTAAACTGATCCTGGGTTTTTTCTGGTTTGGATCACGTCGTAATGTGGTACCACACTGAAACAGTCGATTAAACCTGGTTTCGATCAATATCTTAGAGGATAACGCATGTTAGGTCTAGGTTAGCCCTGGGATTTTCACTCATCAGACTCATACTTTCGCATTCTTCACATACTTGTTGAACTGATCCTGGGTTTTTTCTGGTTTGGATCACGTAGTAATGTGGTACCACACTGAAACAGTCGATTAAACCTGGTTTCGATCAATATTTTAGAGAATAATTCATGTTAGGTCTAGGTTAGGTCTGGGATTTTCACTGATCAGGCTCACTCTTTCGCATATTTCTCATACTTGATGGCTAGATCCTGGGCTTTTTCTGGATTGCATCACGTAGTAATGTAGTACCACACTGAAACAGTCAATGAAACCTGGTTTCCATCAATATTTTAGAGGACAACGCATGTTAGGTCTAGGTAAGGCCTGAGATTTTCACTGATCAGACTCATACTATCGCATCCTTCACATACTTGTTGAACGGATCCTGGGTTTTTTCTAGTTTGGATCACGTAGTAATGTGGTACCACACTGAAACAGTCCATTAAACCTGGTTTCGCTCAATATTTTAGAGGATAACGCATGTTAGGTCTAGGTTAGGTCTGGGATTTGCTCTCATCAGGCTCATTCTTTCGCATATTTCTCATACTTGATGGCTAGATCCTGGGCAATTTCTGGATTGGATCACGTAGTAAAGTGGTACCACACTGAAACATTCAATGAAACCTGGTCTGGATAAATATTTTAGAGGATAACGCATCTTAGGTCTGGGTTAGGTGTAAGATTTGCCCTCATCAGGCACACAGTTTCGCGTTTTTTACATTCTTGATGAACAGATCCTGGGTTTTGTCTGGTTTGGATCACGAAGTAGTGTGGTACCACACTGAAACAGTCCATTATACCTGGTTTCGCTCAATATTTTAGAGGATAACGCATGTTAGGTCTAGGTTACGTCTGGGATTTGCTCTCATCAGGCACATTCTTTCGCGTTTTTCACATACTTGTTGAACAGATCATGGGTTTTTTCTGGTTTGGATCACGTAGTAATGTGGTACCACACTGAAACAGTCCATTATACCTGGTTTCGATCAATATTTTAGAGAATAATTCATGTTAGGTCTAGTTTAGGTCCGGGATTTACTCTCATCAGGCTCATTCTTTCGCATATTACTCATACTTGATGGCTAGATCCTGGGCTTTTTCTGGATTGGATCACGTAGTAATGTGGGACCACACTGAAACAATCAATTAAACCTGGTCCTGATAAATATTTTGGAGGATACCGCATGTTAGGTCTGGGATAGGTCTGGGATTTGCCCTCATCAGGCTCATACTTTCGCATTCTTCACATACTTGTTGAACTGATCCTGGGTTTTTTCTGGTTTGGATCACGTAGTAATGTGGTACCACACTGAAACGGTCAATTAAACCTGGTTTCGATCAATATTTTAGAGGATAACGCAAGTTAGGTCTGGGATAGGTCTGGGATTTGACCTCATCAGACTCATACTTTCGCACACTTCACATACTCCTTGAACAGATCCTGGGTTATTTTCTGGTTTGGATCACATAGTAATGTGGTACCAAACTGAAACAGTCGATTAAACCAGGTTTCGATCTATATTTTGGAGGATAACGCATGTTAGGTCTAGGTTAGGCCTGGGATTTGCCCTCATCAGGCTCATACTTTCGCATATTTCTCATACTTAATGGCTAGATCCTGGGCTATTTCTGGATTGGATCACGTAGTAAAGTGGTACCACACTGAAACATTCAATGAAACCTGGTCTGGATAAATATTTTAGAGGGTAACGCATCTTAGGTCTGGGTTAGGTCTAAGATTTGCCCTCATCAGGCTCACAGCTTCGCGTTTTTCACATACTTGTTGAACAGATCCTGGGTTTTTTCTGGTTTCGATCACGAAGTAGCGTGGTACCACACTGAAACAGTCAATGAAACCCGGTTTCCATCAATATTTTAGAGGATAACGCATATAAGGTCTAGGTTAGGTCTGGGATTTGCTCTCATCAGGCTCATTCTTTCGCATATTTCTCATACTTGAAGGCTAGATCCTGGGCTTTTTCTGGATTGCAGCACGTAGTAATGTAGTACCACACTGAAACAGTCAATGAAACCTGGTTACCATCAATATTTTAGAGGACAACGCAAGTTAGGTCTGGGATAGGTCTGGGATTTGACCTCATCAGACTCATACTTTCGCACACTTCACAACCTCCTTGAACAGATTCTGGGTTATTTTCTGGTTTGGATCACATAGTAATGTGGTACCACACTGAAACAGTCGATTAAACCAGGTTTCGATCAATATTTTAGAGGATAACGCATGTTAGGTCTAGGTTGGGTCTGGGATTTTCACTCATCAGACTCATACTTTCGCATTCTTCACATACTTGTTGAACGGATCCTGGGTTTTTTCTGGTTTGGATCACGTAGTAATGTGGTACCACACTGAAACAGTCGATTAAACCTGGTTTCGATCAATATTTTTGAGGATAACGCAAGTTAGGTCTGGGATAGGTCTGGGATTTGACCTCATCAGACTCATACTTTCGCATTCTTCACATACTTGTTGAACGGATCCTGGGTTTTTTCTGATTTGGATCACGTAGTAATGTGGGACCACACTGAAACAGTCAATTAAACCTGGTTTCGATCAATATTTTAGAGAATAATTCATGTTAGGTCTAGTTTAGGTCCGGGATTTACTCTCATCAGGCTCATTCTTTCGCATATTACTCATACTTGATGGCTAGATCCTGGGCTTTTTCGGGATTGGATCACGTAGTAATGTGGGACCACACTGAAACATTCAATTAAAACTGGTCTTGATAACTATTTTAGAGGATAACGCATGTTAGGTCTGGGATAGGTCTCGGATTTGCCCTCATCAGACTCATACTTTCGCATTCTTCACATACTTGTTGAACGGATCCTGGGTTTTTTCTGGTTTGGATCACGTAGTAATGTGGGACCACACTGAAACATTCAATGAAACCTGGACTGGATAAATATTTTAGAGGATAACGCATCTTACGTCTGGGTTAGGCCTAAGATTTGCCCTCATCAGGCTCACAGTTTAAGCGTTTTTCACATACTTGTTGAACAGATCCTGGGCTATTTCTGGTTTGGATCACGAAGTAGTGTGGTACCACACTGAAACAGTCCATTAAACCTGGTTTTGATTAATATTTTAGAGAATAATTCATGTTAGGTCTAGGTTAGGTCAGGGATTTGCTCTCATCAGGCTCATTCTTTCGCATATTTCTCATACTTGATGGCTATATCCTGGGCTTTTTCTGGATTGCATCACGTAGTAATGAAGTACAACACTGAAACAGTCAATTAAACCTGGTTTCGATCAATATTTTAGAGAATAATTCATGTTAGGTCTAGGTTAGGTCTGGGATTTGCACTCATCAGGCTCATTCTTTCGCATATTTCTCATACTTGATGGCTAGATCCTGGGCTTTTTCTGGATTGCATCACGTAGTAATGAGGTACAACACTGAACAGTCAATTAAACCTGGTTTCCATCAATATTTTAGAGGACAACGCATGTCAGGTCTAGGTTAGGCCTGGGATTTGCCCTCGTCAGGGTCATACTGTCGCAGTTTTAACATACTTGTTGAACGGATCCTGTGTTTTTTCTGGTTTGGTTCACGTAGTAATGTGGTACCGCACTGAAACATTCAATTAAACCTGGTCTTGATAAATATTTTAGAGGATAACGCATGTTAGGTTTGGGTTAGGTCTAGGATTTGCCCTCATCAGGCTCATACTTTCGCATATTTCTCATACTTCATGGGTAGATCCTGGGCTGTTTCTGGATTGGATCACGTAGTAATGTGGTACCACACTGAAACAGTCAAATAAACCTGGTTTTGATCAATATTTTAGAGAATAATTCATGTTAGGTCTAGGTTAGGTCAGGGATTTGCTCCCATCAGGCTCATTCTTTCGCATATTTCTCATACTTGATGGCTAGATCCTGGGCTTTTTCTGGATTGCATCACGTAGTAATGAAGTACAACACTGAAACAGTCAATTAAACCTGGTTTCGATCAATATTTTAGAGAATAATTCATGTTAGGTCTAGGTTAGGTCTGGGATTTGCTCTCATCAGGTTCATTCTTTCGCATATTTCTCATACTTGATGGCTAGATCCCGGGCTTTTTCTGGATTGCATCACGTAGTAATGAAGTACAACACTGAAACAGTCAATTAAACCTGGTTTCCATCAATATTCTAGAGGACAACGCATGTTAGGTCTAGGTTAGGCCTGGGATTTTCACTCATCAGACTCATACTTTCGCATTCTTCACATACTTGTTGAACGGATCCTGGGTTTTTTTCTGGTTTGGATCACGTAGTAATGTGGGACCACACTGAAACAGTCAATTAAACCTGGTTTCCATCAATATTTTAGAGAATAATTCATGTTAGGTCTAGGTCAGGTCTGGGATTTGCTCTCATCAGGCTCATTCTTTCGCATATTTCTCATACTTGATGGCTAGATCCTGGGCTTTTTCTGGATTGCATCACGTAGTAATGAAGTATAACACTGAAACATTCAACTAAACCAGGTTTCCATCAATATCTTAGAGGACAACGCAAGTTAGGTCTGGGATATGTCTGGGATTTGCCCTCATCAGGCTCATACTTTCGCGTTTTTCACATACTTGTTGAACAGATCCTGGGTTTTTTCTGGTTTGGATCACGCAGTAGTGAGGTACCACGCTGAAACAGTCCATTAAACCTGGTTTGGATCAATATTTTAGAGGATAACGCATGTAAGGTCTAGGTTAGGCCTGGCATTTTCACTCATCAGACTCATACTTTCGCATTCTTCACATACTTGTTGAACGGATCTTGGGTTATTTCTGGTTTGGATCACGTAGTAATGTGGGACCACACTGAAACAGTCCATTAAACCTGGTTTCGCTCAATATTTCAGAGGATAGCGCATTTAAGGTCTAGGTTAGGTCTGGGATTTGCTCTCATCAGGCTCACAGTTTAGCGTTTTTCACATACTTGTTGAACAGATCCTGGGTTTTTTCTGCTTTGGATCACGTAGTAAAGTGGTACCACACTAAAACGGTCAATTAAACCTGGTTTCCATCAATATCTTAGAGGACAGTGCAAGTTAGGTCTGGGGTAGGTCTGGGATTTGCCCACATCAGGCTCATACTTTCGCGTTTTTCACATACTTGTTGAACAGATCCTGGGTTTTTTCTGGTTTGGATCACGTAGTAGTGTGGTACCACGCTGAAACAGACCATTAAACCTGGTTTGGATCAATATTTTAGAGAATAATTCATGTTAGGTCTAGGTTAGGTCTGGGATTTGCTCTCATCAGGCTCATTCTTTCGCGTTTTTCACATACTTGTTGAACAGATCCTGGGTTTTTTCTGGTTTGGATCACGAAGTAGTGTGGTACCACACTGAAACAGTCCATTAAACCTGGTTTCGCTCAATATTTTAGAGGATAACGCATGTTAGGTCTAGGTTAGGTCTGGGATTTGCTCTCATAAGGCTCATTCTTTCGCATATTTCTCATACTTGATGGCTAGATCCTGGGCTTTTTCTGGATTGCATCACGTAGTAATGTAGTTCCACACTGAAACAGTCAATGAAACCTGGTTTCCATCAATATTTTAGAGGACAACGCAAGTTGGGTCTAGGTAAGTCCTGAGATTTTCACTGATCAGACTCATACTTTCGCATTCTTCACATACTTGTTGAACGGATCCTGGGTTTTTTCTGGTTTGGATCACGTAGTAATGTGGTACCACACTGAAACAGTCGATTGAACCTGGTTTCGATCACTATTTTAGAGGATAACGCAAGTTAGGTCTGGGATAGGTCTAGGATTTGCCCTCATCAGGCTCTTACTTTCGCATATTTCTCATACTTCATGGCTAGATCCTGGGCAATTTCTGGATTGGATCACGTAGTAATGTGGGACCACACTGAAACAATCAATTAAACCTGGTCCTGATAAATATTTTGGAGGATAGCGCATGTTAGGTCTGGGATAGGTCTGGGATTTGCCCTCATCAGGCTCATACTTTCGCATTCTTCACATACTTGTTGAACTGATCCTGGGTTTTTTCTGGTTTGGATCACGTAGTAATGTGGTACCACACTGAAACGGTCAATTAAACCTGGTTTCGATCAATATTTTAGAGGATAACGCAAGTTAGGTCTGGGATAGGTCTGGGATTTGACCTCATCAGACTCATACTTTCGCACACTTCACATACTCCTTGAACAGATCCTGGGTTATTTTCTGGTTTGGATCACATAGTAATGTGGTACCAAACTGAAACAGTCGATTAAACCAGGTTTCGATCTATATTTTGGAGGATAACGCATGTTAGGTCTAGGTTAGGCCTGGGATTTGCCCTCATCAGGCTCATACTTTCGCATATTTCTCATACTTAATGGCTAGATCCTGGGCTATTTCTGGATTGGATCACGTAGTAAAGTGGTACCACACTGAAACATTCAATGAAACCTGGTCTGGATAAATATTTTAGAGGGTAACGCATCTTAGGTCTGGGTTAGGTCTAAGATTTGCCCTCATCAGGCTCACAGCTTCGCGTTTTTCACATACTTGTTGAACAGATCCTGGGTTTTTTCTGGTTTCGATCACGAAGTAGTGTGGTACCACACTGAAACAGTCAATGAAACCCGGTTTCCATCAATATTTTAGAGGATAACGCATATAAGGTCTAGGTTAGGTCTGGGATTTGCTCTCATCAGGCTCATTCTTTCGCATATTTCTCATACTTAATGGCTAGATCCTGGGCTATTTCTGGATTGGATCACGTAGTAAAGTGGTACCACACTGAAACAGTCAATGAAACCTGGTTACCATCAATATTTTAGAGGACAACGCAAGTTAGGTCTGGGATAGGTCTGGGATTTGACCTCATCAGACTCATACTTTCGCACACTTCACAACCTCCTTGAACAGATTCTGGGTTATTTTCTGGTTTGGATCACATAGTAATGTGGTACCACACTGAAACAGTCGATTAAACCAGGTTTCGATCAATATCTTAGAGGATAACGCATGTTAGGTCTAGGTTAGGTCTGGGATTTTCACTCATCAGACTCATACTTTCGCATTCTTCACATACTTGTTGAACGGATCCTGGGTTTTTTCTGGTTTGGATCACGTAGTAATGTGGTACCACACTGAAACAGTCGATTAAACCTGGTTTCGATCAATATTTTTGAGGATAACGCAAGTTAGGTCTGGGATAGGTCTGGGATTTGACCTCATCAGACTCATACTTTCGCATTCTTCACATACTTGTTGAACGGATCCTGGGTTTTTTCTGATTTGGATCACGTAGTAATGTGGGACCACACTGAAACAGTCAATTAAACCTGGTTTCGATCAATATTTTAGAGAATAATTCATGTTAGGTCTAGTTTAGGTCCGGGATTTACTCTCATCAGGCTCATTCTTTCGCATATTACTCATACTTGATGGCTAGATCCTGGGCTTTTTCGGGATTGGATCACGTAGTAATGTGGGACCACACTGAAACATTCAATTAAAACTGGTCTTGATCACTATTTTAGAGGATAACGCATGTTAGGTCTGGGATAGGTCTCGGATTTGCCCTCATCAGACTCATACTTTCGCACACTTGACACACTCGTTGATCAGATCCTGGGTTTTTTTCTGGTTTGGATCACGTAGTAATGCGGTACCACACTGAAACATTCAATTAAAACTGGTCTTGATAACTATTTTAGAGGATAACGCATGTTAGGTCTGGGTTACGTCTGTGATTTGCCCTCATCAGCGTCATACTTTCGCAGTTTTAACACACATGTTGACCTGATCGAGGGTTTTCTTTGCTTTGGATCACGTAGTAAAGTGGTACCACACTAACACAGTCAATTAAACCTGGTTTCGATCAATATTTTAGAGGATAACGCAAGTTAGGTCTGGGATAGGTCTAGGATTTGCCCTCATCAGGCTCTTACTTTCGCATATTTCTCATACTTCATGGCTAGATCCTGGGCTATTTCTGGTTTGGATCACGTAGTAATGTGGTACCACACTGAAACAGTCCATTAAACCTGGTTTCGCTCAATATTTTAGAGGATAACGCATGTTAGGTCTAGGTTAGGTCTGGGATTTGCTGTCATCAGGCTCATTCTTTCGCATATTTCTCATACTTGATGGCTAGATCCTGGGCTTTTTCTAGATTGCATCACGTAGTAATGTGGGACCACAGTGAAACAGTCGATTAAACCAGGTTTCGATCAATATTTTTGAGGATAACGCATGTTAGGTCTAGTTTAGGCGTGGGATTTTTTTTTTTTTTTTTTTTTTTTTTTGTCGTGGGGAAAATCTTCGAAAGACTCCCTCCCACCTCCTTGGGGAGAGGTGGGAGGGGTGTGTGGGATTCCCCGCGCCCGTACAACGACAGGCGCGGGACCTACCCACTAAAAACCCCACGGTGACCCTTCGGCACGCTTTGGGAGGATACCGGGAATCGCTCGAAGCATTCTTCCGGTATCCTCCCCGTGCCCGCGCTTTCGCGCCCATCCCCCGGGGGGACCGGTCCCCCCAGTAGACACACTGCCTCATAGCGGCGGGACGGGGCCACTCCATCCCGCCGCTATCCGTCCCGGGGTCGCGTTTAGTGGCGGCTGCGAGCCCCAACTCGCAACCGCCCGCGACCCCGTTTCCACCCCTCGGCGGCCGGGCGTTCATGGCCGCACCAGACCGCCGAGGGTGCCTCCCCTTGCGTCGGACCGGTAGGGGGAGGCACTCCTACCCCCAACCGGTCCGACCCGGCGCCGCCTGGCGGGAGGAGGGTCCCCTCAGGACCCCCCTCCCAGCCTAGGTCATCCGCCACGCCGAGGCGGCCGCCCGCGACGCCTCGCGACCGGGCGACGACCTCGGGCCACCGCACGAGCGCGCGCTTCAGCACGCCGCTGAAGCTCGCGCTCCCTCCCCGCGGCCTCCTTCTGCAACATTACGTTCTCGCAGAAGGAGGCCACGGCCCTCCACTTCTCCTCGCTGCCGAGCATGGCGCGCACCACGCCCGGCAGCGAGACATCCCGCCCGACGACGCCGACCAGGACACGGCGCTCCCCCTCCCACGCGGGGCATACCTCCAGGGTATGATCCGCCGTGTCCTGCTCAGCGTCGCAGTGGCAGCAACGCGCCGTCGGCTCCTTCCCTATCCGGCACAGGTATCTTCCGAAGCTGCCATGCCCGGAAAATACCTGTGCCAGCCGGTAGGTGAGGCTGCCATGGCCTCTGTCCAGCCACTCCTTCAGGAGTGGCCGAACAGCCCCGACAGTCCGGTGCCCCGCGGTTGGCAGAGCCAGCCGCTCCTGCCACGCGAGCAACAC
This sequence comes from Colletes latitarsis, assembly GCF_051014445.1. Lineage (NCBI taxonomy): Eukaryota > Metazoa > Arthropoda > Insecta > Hymenoptera > Colletidae > Colletes > Colletes latitarsis. Next base: position 24,270,007 of record NW_027488365.1, on the reverse strand, counting down.
GGACTGCCGGGCCTGGCGCTTCAAATCGCCCCAAGCAGGTTCCTGCCCGCCCGGGACCGCCCCCACCCCCGCGCGACGGTCGACGCGGTGCCGGTACATCACCGCGTGCGACCGCGCGAGCAGGTCCATGGGCGGCATCCCCGCTAGAACCGTCGCCGCCTCATGTGACATGGTCCGATACCCGCGGACGACCCTGAGCGCCATGCGCCTCTGCACCCGACGCAGCATAGTCATGCTGCGCCGGGAGGCAGCCAGGTCGTCCGCCCAGACGGGGGCCCCGTATAGGGCCACCGACTGGACCATTGCCACATAGAGGCGACGAACTCGGCCCGCCGGGCCCCCCAGGTTGGGCAGGATCCGGCCCAGAGCCGCAACCATCCTTTCCAACCGGGGGACCAGGCAGCGGAAATGCTTCTCGAAACGCCAGTGGCTATCGAGGATCAGCCCCAGATACCTGATCTGGGGCTTCACCTCGATGTCAGCCCCACCCACCCGAATCAGAGGGGGTGGCGGATCCTGCCGAGGTGAATGAAACGCAATCACCTCGGTCTTATGGACCGCCACCGTCATCCCCATCCCCCTGATCCGGTCGACGACGCGTTGCGACCCCTCCTCCGCGCGACGCATGGCCCTCCCCCAGTGCGCCCCGACGGCCAGCACCAGTGTGTCATCCGCATAACACACCGTGCTGACGCCGTCGGGGAGGCCGGCCCGCAACACCGAGTCGTACGCGATGTTCCACAGGAGTGGCCCGAGGACCGACCCCTGCGGAACACCGCAGTACACCTCCCTCCGCATATCACCATCCCGGCCCGGATACTCGATCCACCTGCCGCGGAGATAATCCCCGACGACCGCCCTGAGACAAGGGGGGACTCGATGATATTCGAGTCCCCTCCTTATCTCTTCCCAGGGGAGGGTGTTAAAAGCATTGGCAATATCCAAGGATATTGCCAATGCCACCCCTCCCCGGGAGACGGCCGCCCCCGAGAGGGCCCTCACACGACCTATCGCGTCGATAGTCGATCGGCCCCCCCGGAAACCGAACTGGCAGTCGGCCAGACCGGGATCACCCCGCGACAGGTGCTCGACGAGGCGGGCAGCAATCACACGCTCGAAGAGCTTGCCCACCTCGTCGAGGAGACAAATGGGCCGGTATGCGGAGGGAGACTCCGCGGGCCGACCCTCCTTCCGGAGGAGGACCATCCTCGCCACCTTCCAACTGGGGGGGAATCGCCCGTCCCTCAGGCAGCGGTCGAACAACCGCCTGAGGTCGGCCCCAAGGACGCCCTGGGTCAAGACCCAAACCCGGCCGGGCACACCATCCGGACCCGGGGCCGTGTTACGAACCCCGAGCCGTCTGATGGCCGCTGCCAGCTCCTCCTGCGTGACCCCCAGCTCGGCCGTCCACTCCACTGGGACAGCCGCCGCCGCCGGAGGACGCGGTCCCCTCTCCCCAATTGGGAAGAGTGTATTGACCACGTCCTCCAGCAGCCGGGGGTCAAGACCCTCGGTGACGGGGGGCGCCCACGGGCGGAGCTTATTCAGCACCACCTTATATGGGCGCCCCCATGGATCGTCATCAAGGGTCTGGAGGAGCTCCTTCCATGCCTGGGTCTTGGCCCGTTTGATGGCGACCTGCAGAGCAACCCGCGCCACGCGGTATGCTCCATACAGGTCATCAGCTGCCCTCGCTCGCGCCACGCCGTCGCCTGTACGTTGACGACGGCGCGCGCGGGTGTACTGGCGTCGGGCGCGGACAGTCGCGACTCGCAACTCCGCGATCGCGTCCGACCACCAGTACACCGCCCGGCGAGGAGAAGCCCGCCCGACCCGAGGCATCGCCGCGTCGCAAATACCCGCGACCAATGCTCCGAGCCGGGCGACCTCCTCCTCTATGCTCGGCAACTCGGCCGCTCCCTGCGGCCAAGTTGCAGCGAGGGCAGCTGCCATCAGGGCGTCCTTGTCCAGGCGCCGAAGCGCCCAGCGGCGTGGTGGGGTGCCACGCAGGCGGCCGTGTCGGGATGCACTCGCGGCGGCAGAGACCTCCATCCGGATGTACCGGTGATCGGAGAGTGTCTCTGCCCCCGCGACCACGTGCCAACCCGACACCATGCGCACGGCGTTGGGGGTCGCGAATCCAACATCCACGATGGACCCCCCATATCGCCGCACGCATGTGTGCTCCGACCCCCGGTTCAATACCCGGAGGTCGAGCCCCGCCGCCCAATCGCCCAGGATCCCGCCGCGAACGGAGGTCCTGGGGGATCCCCAAGCCACCGACTTGGCATTAAAATCCCCCAGGACCAGCACCGGCCGGGCCGCGTAGCGCTGCACGCATGCCGCGACCTCGGCCAAGTACAGCTCGAACGCAGCGTGACCGCTACGGGGCGAAATGTAGCACCCCACCACAGCGACTCCCCCCCAGTCCACGGCGACGAATCCCCGACCGCGCTCCAACAAGGAGAACGGTGGGGACCCGTCGCCCCCTCCCCATACCGTCGCCACCAAGCCGTCCGCGTCGCCCACCCAATGAGGGTGATCAGGGACGCGGTACGGCTCGGCGGCGACCGCCAGGCCAACCCCCCACTCCGCGAGGACTTGGGACATCAAGTCCTGTGCCGCGCGGCAGTGGTTGAGGTTGGCCTGGAGGAGGAGGCGGGGCGGCATTAATTAATGGCCGCGCCAGCCTCCTCCCGGCCGTCCGTCCCCGTAGCACCGTCCACCTCCATGGAGGACGATGCCACCGCCCTCGGCACCGGAGCCGGTGCAGCCCGCCTCTTCCTCTCCTTCCGGGAGGGGGGGGAGCACTTCTTACTCCCCACCCTGTGATCGGCTGGCCTCCCCATGTCCGCACACAGCGGGCAGTGGGGGGCCGCCGAGCACTGGCTCGCACGGTGCTCTTTGGCACCGCAGCGGTAACACTGACCGCTGCGGTCCACCGGCGAGGTGCACCACTGCCTCACGTGCCCCAATTCGAGGCAGCGGTGACACTGGAGCGGGCGCGGCGCGAGGATTTCCACTCGCGCCGAAACCCACCCCACCAACACCCTCCCGGATTCCGCCACCTTACGGGCGGCGGAGAGGGGGCACCGAGCCCACACCGACCCGAGGCCGGAGGGCGACCTGCGGATCTCTCCGATCCGCAGGTCCTCCACAGGACAGTCCCCCGCCCTCGCAAGGGCACGGGCCACATCCTGTGCGCTGACCGAGTCGTCCAGCCCACAAACGCGCATCTCCGTGCGCTTCGTGGGCCGGGCGACCCGGACACCTCGCTCGCCCAGCTGCTCCCGGAGCCTCTGGGCGAGACGATCCGCCTTCGCGCCGCCTTCTGCACCGGGGATCTCCAGCAAGAGACCCCCGGTCACGGCCCTCTTCGCCCTCACGGAGGCGATGCCCAGCTCTTCCAGGGAGATAGTCTCCCTGGCGAGCCGCATCGCCTCCGCGAGGGTCAGGTCGCCCCCCTGCGCAACGGTCAGCGTCACCGCTGCCGTTTTTGGGGGACGACCTGGTCGTGCCTTCCCGACCTTCGCGGCCTTTACCTTGGCCGCCGGCGGCGGAGGCGGAGGCTGCGGTTGCGAGGCCTTCCTCGCCGCCCGCTTCGCCTTCCGCCCCACCACCTCACTCCACGCCACCCCCCCTTGGGAGGGTGCTGTGGAGGACGCGACCACCGCGACCACGGGTACACCACCCCCCTTGGGGGTCGCGACCCGGGGCCCTGGTGCCGCAACGCTGGGCGGAGCCTTCACTCCGCCCTTCTTTGCCTTCCCCGACTGTACCGGAACAGGTCGGGGAGGCACCGCCTTCCTGCTGACCGCTCTTCCGGCGAGGAGCTCCTCCCGGAAAGCGGCCAGCTTGCCATCAATCATGTCCCCAATCCTCCTCAGAAGATCGTCTTCTGAGGAGGACGGGGACTTCTTCACGGGCGGAGTGCGGGTGGAGGGGCCCGCGGTGCCCCGCACCACTGCCGCCGCACTCCGCTTATTTACTTCCGCCGAGGGACGCGGCGGTGGAGGAGGAGGGAGGATGGGAGGGAGGGCCGCGCTGTTCCACAGCGCCTCTGCCCTCCTCCTCCCCTGTCGCTCCTCCTCCAACAGGAGCTGCAGACGGGCGTTCCGCCCTCTGAGCTCCCGCGCCGCCTCCCTCAATTCCTCCGCCGCGGCCTTCAGGGCCTCCGCGCCACCGCTTTTCTGCCCCTTAAAGGCGCAGGCAGCGGCGACTTTCTCCACCCGCCTCAGGGACGAGGAGATCCTCTCCGATATCTCCTCGGTCACCTCGTCCCTGAGGCAACTCAGCCTCACCGACGGGCTCATCGCCCCGCCCACCTCGACGACGGCCTGCCCCGTCCTCTTCCTCTTAGAGCCTATGTGGCTCGTGCTGGAGGAGAAGGACGAGACCGACGCCGTCTCGTCGTCCTCCTCCACCCTCCACGAAGCCGGACCTGGCGCTGAGTGGGGCGCGAGCGCCGCCACCCTAACCCCAACCCCGTCTCCGTCCTCCCCAACCGACAAAACCCGCCCCATCCCCATTTTATTTTCAGTGTCCATAAAAATCCCACGAGATGGTCGGAAATAAAGGTCCACCCGGGCAGAGCCGCCTTACCCGGGTAAGCCTAATACTCCGGGGGTTCGGCAGGTTCCCCGGAGGTGGTCGCTTGGGATTGGGCCTTCTCCCCCAACCATGCATCCCATCGCCGCGCACCATAGCTTAGGATTGGAGGGCGATTTTATAGAGTCGCCATACTCGTGGCCCAGGCGGTTAAGCCAAGACCCCCGTTCCTCCTGCCGTCACGTACCATTCACAAAACCAATAGGGAATTGTGAATGGGTCGTTGTGACGACCAACAGGAGGCTTACGGTGTGTGTATGACTCGGGTACCCCGGGTTCGCTAAGCCCGTACTGCAGCTGAAAGGCTGGCAGCCCCTGAGGGGAGGCGTGGGATTTTCACTCATCAGACTCATACTTTCGCATTCTTCACATACTTGTTGAACGGATCCTGGGTTTTTTCTGGTTTGGATCACGTAGTAATGTGGGACCACACTGAAACAATCAATTAAACCTGGTCTTGATAAATATTTTAGAGGATAACGCATGTTAGGTCTGGGTTAGGTCTAGGATTTGCCCTCAACAGGCTCATACTTTCGCATATTTCTCATACTTCAAGGCTTGATCCTGGGCTGTTTCTGGATTGTATTACGTAGTAATGTGGTACCACGCTGAAACAGTCAATTAAACCTGGTTTCGATCAATATTTTAGAGGATAACGCAAGTTAGGTCTGGGATAGGTCTAGGATTTGCCCTCATCAGGCTCTTACTTTCGCATATTTCTCATACTTCACGGCTAGATCCTGTGCTATTTCTGGATTGGATCACGTAGTAAAGTGGTACCACACTGAAACATTCAATGAAACCTGGTCTGGATAAATATTTTAGAGGTTAACGCATCTTAGGTCTGGGTTAGGTCTAAGATTTGCCCTCATCAGGCTCACAGTTTAGCGTTTTTCACATACTTGTTGAACAGATCCTAGGATTTTTCTGGTTTGGATCACGAAGTAGTGTGGTACCACACTGAAACAGTCCATTAAACCTGGTTTCGCTCAATATTTTAGAGGATAACGCATGTAAGGTCTAGGTTAGGTCTGGGATTTGCTCTCACCAGGCTCATTCTTTCGCATATTTCTCATACTTGATGGCTAGATCCTGGGCTTTTTCTGGTTCGGATCACGTAGTAATGTGGTACCACACTGAAACAGTTGATTAAACCTGGTTTCGATCAATATTTTAGAGGATAACGCAAGTTAAGTCTGGGATTGGTCTGGGATTTGACCTCATCAGACTCATACTTTCGCACACTTCACATACTCGTTGAACAGATCCTGGGTTATTTTCTGGTTGGGATCACATAGTAATGTGGTACCACACTGAGACAGTCGATTAAACCAGGTTTCGATCAATATTTTTGAGGATAACGCATGTTACGTCTAGGTTAGGCCTGGGATTTTCACTCATCAGACTCATACTTTCGCATTCTTCACATACTTGTTGAACGGATCCTGGGCTTTTTCTGGATTGCATCACGTAGTAATGTGGTACCACACGGAAACTTTCAATTAAACCAGGTCTTGATAAATATTTTAGACGCTAACGCATGATAGGTCTGGGTTAGGTCTAGGATTTGCCCTCATCAGGCTCATACTTTCGCATATTTCTCATACTTCATGGCTAGATCCTGGGCTTTTTCTGGATTGCATCACGTAGTAAAGTGGTACCACACTGAAACATTCAATGAAACCTGGTTTCGATCAATATTTTAGAGGATAACGCATGTTAGGTCTAGGTTAGGCCTGGGATTTTCACTCATCAGACTCATACTTTCGCATTCTTCACATACTTGTTGAACGGATCCTGGGTTTTTTCTGGTTTGGATCACGTAGTAATGTGGGACCACACTGAAACATTCAATGAAACCTGGACTGGATAAATATTTTAGAGGATAACGCATCTTACGTCTGGGTTAGGCCTAAGATTTGCCCTCATCAGGCTCACAGTTTAAGCGTTTTTCACATACTTGTTGAACAGATCCTGGGTTTTTTCTGGTTTGGATCACGAAGTAATGTGGTACCACACTGAAACAGTCCACTAAACCTGGTCTGGATAAATATAATAGTGGATAACGCATCTTAGGTCTGGGTTAGGTCTAATATTTGCCCTCATCAGGCCACACTGTTTAGCGTTTTTCACATACTTGTTGAACAGATCCTGGGCTATTTCTGGTTTGGATCACGAAGTAGTGTGGTACCACACTGAAACAGTCCATTAAACCTGGTTTTGATTAATATTTTAGAGAATAATTCATGTTAGGTCTAGGTTAGGTCAGGGATTTGCTCTCATCAGGCTCATTCTTTCGCATATTTCTCATACTTGATGGCTATATCCTGGGCTTTTTCTGGATTGCATCACGTAGTAATGAAGTACAACACTGAAACAGTCAATTAAACCTGGTTTCGATCAATATTTTAGAGAAGAATTCATGTTAGGTCTAGGTTAGGTCTGGTATTTGCACTCATCAGGCTCATTCTTTCGCATATTTCTCATACTTGATGGCTAGATCCTGGGCTTTTTCTGGATTGCATCACGTAGTAATGAAGTACAACACTGAACAGTCAATTAAACCTGGTTTCCATCAATATTTTAGAGGACAACGCATGTTAGGTCTAGGTTAGGCCTGGGATTTGCCCTCGTCAGGGTCATACTGTCGCAGTTTTAACATACTTGTTGAACGGATCCTGTGTTTTTTCTGGTTGGGTTCACGTAGTAATGTGGTACCGCACTGAAACATTCAATTAAACCTGGTCTTGATAAATATTTTAGAGGATAACGCATGTTAGGTTTGGGTTAGGTCTAGGATTTGCCCTCATCAGGCTCATACTTTCGCATATTTCTCATACTTCATGGGTAGATCCTGGGCTGTTTCTGGATTGGATCACGTAGTAATGTGGTACCACACTGAAACAGTCAAATAAACCTGGTTTTGATCAATATTTTAGAGAATAATTCATGTTTGGTCTAGGTTAGGTCAGGGATTTGCTCCCATCAGGCTCATTCTTTCGCATATTTCTCATACTTGATGGCTAGATCCTGGGCTTTTTCTGGATTGCATCACGTAGTAATGAAGTACAACACTGAAACAGTCAATTAAACCTGGTTTCGATCAATATTTTAGAGAATAATTCATGTTAGGTCTAGGTTAGGTCTGGGATTTGCTCTCATCAGGTTCATTCTTTCGCATATTTCTCATACTTGATGGCTAGATCCCGGGCTTTTTCTGGATTGCATCACGTAGTAATGAAGTACAACACTGAAACAGTCAATTAAACCTGGTTTCCATCAATATTCTAGAGGACAACGCATGTTAGGTCTAGGTTAGGCCTGGGATTTTCACTCATCAGACTCATACTTTCGCATTCTTCACATACTTGTTGAACGGATCCTGGGTTTTTTTCTGGTTTGGATCACGTAGTAATGTGGGACCACACTGAAACAGTCAATTAAACCTGGTTTCCATCAATATTTTAGAGAATAATTCATGTTAGGTCTAGGTCAGGTCTGGGATTTGCTCTCATCAGGCTCATTCTTTCGCATATTTCTCATACTTGATGGCTAGATCCTGGGCTTTTTCTGGATTGCATCACGTAGTAATGAAGTATAACACTGAAACATTCAACTAAACCAGGTTTCCATCAATATCTTAGAGGACAACGCAAGTTAGGTCTGGGATATGTCTGGGATTTGCCCTCATCAGGCTCATACTTTCGCGTTTTTCACATACTTGTTGAACAGATCCTGGGTTTTTTCTGGTTTGGATCACGCAGTAGTGAGGTACCACGCTGAAACAGTCCATTAAACCTGGTTTGGATCAATATTTTAGAGGATAACGCATGTAAGGTCTAGGTTAGGCCTGGCATTTTCACTCATCAGACTCATACTTTCGCATTCTTCACATACTTGTTGAACGGATCCTGGGTTATTTCTGGTTTGGATCACGTAGTAATGTGGGACCACACTGAAACAGTCCATTAAACCTGGTTTCGCTCAATATTTTAGAGGATAGCGCATTTAAGGTCTAGGTTAGGTCTGGGATTTGCTCTCATCAGGCTCACAGTTTAGCGTTTTTCACATACTTGTTGAACAGATCCTGGGTTTTTTCTGCTTTGGATCACGTAGTAAAGTGGTACCACACTAAAACGGTCAATTAAACCTGGTTTCCATCAATATCTTAGAGGACAGTGCAAGTTAGGTCTGGGGTAGGTCTGGGATTTGCCCACATCAGGCTCATACTTTCGCGTTTTTCACATACTTGTTGAACAGATCCTGGGTTTTTTCTGGTTTGGATCACGTAGTAGTGTGGTACCACGCTGAAACAGACCATTAAACCTGGTTTGGATCAATATTTTAGAGAATAATTCATGTTAGGTCTAGGTTAGGTCTGGGATTTGCTCTCATCAGGCTCATTCTTTCGCGTTTTTCACATACTTGTTGAACAGATCCTGGGTTTTTTCTGGTTTGGATCACGAAGTAGTGTGGTACCACACTGAAACAGTCCATTAAACCTGGTTTCGCTCAATATTTTAGAGGATAACGCATGTTAGGTCTAGGTTAGGTCTGGGATTTGCTCTCATAAGGCTCATTCTTTCGCATATTTCTCATACTTGATGGCTAGATCCTGGGCTTTTTCTGGATTGCATCACGTAGTAATGTAGTACCACACTGAAACAGTCAATGAAACCTGGTTTCCATCAATATTTTAGAGGACAACGCAAGTTGGGTCTAGGTAAGTCCTGAGATTTTCACTGATCAGACTCATACTTTCGCATTCTTCACATACTTGTTGAACGGATCCTGGGTTTTTTCTGGTTTGGATCACGTAGTAATGTGGTACCACACTGAAACAGTCGATTGAACCTGGTTTCGATCAATATTTTAGAGGATAACGCAAGTTAGGTCTAGGTTAGGCCTGGGATTTTCACTCATCAGACTCATACTTTCGCATTCTTCACATACTTGTTGAACGGATCCTGGGTTTTTTCTGGTTTGGATCACGTAGTAATGTGGGACCACACTGAAACATTCAATGAAACCTGGTCTGGATAAATATTTTAGAGGATAACGCATCTTAGGTCTGGGTTAGGCCTGGGATTTGCCCTCATCAGGCTCATTGTTTCGCATATTTCTCATACATGTTGAACAGATCCTGGGTTTTTTCGGGTTTGGTTCACGTAGTAATGTGGTACCACACTGAAACATTCAATTAAACCTTTTCTTGATAAATATTTTAGAGGATAACGCATGTTAGGTTTGGGTTAGGTCTAGGATTTGCCCTCATCAGGCTCATACTTTCGCATATATCTCATACTTCATGGCTAGATCCTGGGCTGTTTCTGGATTGTATCAGGTAGTAAAGTGGTACCACACTGAAACATTCAATGAAACCTGGTCTGGATAAATATTTTAGAGGATAACGCATCTTAGGTCTGGGTTAGGTCTAAGATTTGCCCTCATCAGTCTCACAGTTTAGCGTTTTTCACATACTTCTTGAACAGATCCTGGGCTTTCTCAGGTTTGGATCACGAAGTAGTGTGGTACCACACTGAAACAGTCCATTATACCTGGTTTCGCTCAATATTTTAGAGGATAACGCATGTTAGGTCTAGGTTAGGTCTGGGATTTGCTCCCATCAGGCTCATTCTTTCGCATGTTTCTCATACTTGATGGCTAGATCCTGGGCTTTTTCTGGATTGCATCACGTAGTAATGAAGTACAACACTGAAGCAGTCAATTAAACCTGGTTTCCATCAATATTCTAGAGGACAACGCATGTTAGGTCTAGGTTAGGCCTGGGATTTGCCCTCATCAGGGTCATACTGTCGCAGTTTTAACATACTTGTTGAACGGATCCTGGGTTTTTTCAGGCTTGGTTCACGTAGTAATGTGGACCACACTGAAACAGTCAATTAAACCTGGTTTCGATCAATATTTTAGAGAATAATTCATGTTAGGTCTATGTTAGGTTTGGGATTTGCTGTCATCAGGCTCATTCTTTCGCATAATTCTCATACTTGATGCCTAGATCCTGGGCTTTTTCTGGATTGCATCACGTAGTAATGTAGTACCACACTGAAACAGTCAACGAAACCTGGTTTCCATCAATATCTTAGAGGACAACGCAAGTTAGGTCTGGGATATGTCTGGGATTTGCCCTCATCAGGCTCATACTTTCGCGTGTTTCACATACTTGTAGAACAGATCCTGGGTTATTTTCAGGTTTGGATCACATAGTAATGTGGTACCACACTGAAACAGTCGATTAAACCAGGTTTCGATCAATATTTTTGAGGATAACGCATGTTAGGTCTAGGTTAGGCCTGGGATTTTCACTCATCAGACCCATACTTTCGCATTCTTCACATACATGTTGAACGGATCCTGGGTTATTTCTGGTTTGGATCACGTAGTAATGTGGGACCACACTGAAACAGTCAATTAAACCTGGTTTCGATCAATATTTTAGAGAATAATTCATGTTAGGTCTATGTTAGGTTTGGGATTTGCTGTCATCAGGCTCATTCTTTCGCATATTTCTCATACTTGATGGCTAGATCCTGGGCTTTTTCTGGATTGCATCACGTAGTAATGTAGTACCACACTGAAACAGTCAATGAAACCTGGTTTCCATCAATATCTTAGAGGACAACGCAAGTTAGGTCTGGGATATGTCTGGGGTTAGCCCTCATCAGGCTCATACTTTCGCGTTTTTCACATACTTGTTGAACAGATCCTGGGTTATTTCTGGTTTGGATCACGTAGTAGTGTGGTACCACGCTGAAACAGTCCATTAAACCTGGTTTGGATGAATATTTTAGAGGATAACGCATGTTAGGTCTAGGTTAGGCGTGGGATTATCACACATCAGACTCATACTTTCGCATTCTTCACATACATGTTGAACGGATCCTGGGTTATTTCTGGTTTGGATCACGTAGTAATGTGGGACCACACTGAAACAGTCAATTAAACCTGGTTTCGATCAATATTTTAGAGAATAATTCATGTTAGGTCTATGTTAGGTTTGGGATTTGCTGTCATCAGGCTCATTCTTTCGCATAATTCTCATACTTGATGCCTAGATCCTGGGCTTTTTCTGGATTGCATCACGTAGTAACGTAGTACCACACTGAAACAGTCAACGAAACCTGGTTTCCATCAATATCTTAGAGGACAACGCAAGTTAGGTCTGGGATATGTCTGGGATTTGCCCTCATCAGGCTCATACTTTCGCGTTTTTCACATACTTGGTGAACAGATCCTGGGTTTTTCCTGGTTTGGATCACGTAGTAATGTGGGACCACACTGAAACAATCAATTAAACCTGATCTTGATAAATATTTTAGAGGATAACGCATGTTAGGTCTGGGTTAGGTCTAGGATTTGCCCTCATCAGGCTCATACTTTCGCATATTTCTCATACTTCATGGCTAGATCCTTGGCTGTTTCTGGATTGGATCACGTAGTAATGTGGTACCACGCTGAAGCAGTCAATTAAACCTGGTTTCGATCAATATTTTAGAGGATAACGCAAGTTAGATCTGGGATAGGTCTAGGATTTGCCCTCATCAGGCTCATTCTTTCGCATATTTCTCATACTTGATGGCTAGATCCTGGGCTTTTTCTAGATTGCATCACGTAGTAATGTGGGACCACAGTGAAACAGTCGATTAAACCAGGTTTCGATCAATATTTTTGAGGATAACGCATGTTAGGTCTAGTTTAGGCGTGGGATTTTCACTCATCAGACTCATACTTTCGCATTCTTCACATACTTGTTGAACGGATCCTGGGCTATTTCTGGTTTGGATCACGTAGTAATGTGGGACCACACTGAAACAGTCAATTAAACCTGGTTTCGATCAATATTTTAGAGAATAATTCATGTTAGGTCTAGGTTAGGTCTGGGATTTGCTCTCATCAGGCTCATTCTTTCGCATATTTCTCAAACTTGATGGCTTGATCCTGGGCTTTTTCTGGATTGCATCACGTAGTAATGTGGTACCACACTGAAACATTCAATTAAACCTGGTCTTGATAAATATTTTAGAGGATAACGCATGTTAGGTCTGGGTTAGGTCTAGGATTTGCACTCATCAGTCTCATGCTTTTGCATATTTCTCATACTTCATGGCTAGATCCTGGGCTGTTTCTGGATTGTATCACGTAGTAATGTGGTACCACACTGAAACAGTCCATTAAACCTGGTTTCGCTCAATATTTTAGAGGATAACGCTAGTTAGGTCTCGGATAGGTCTGGGATTCGCCCTAATCAGGCTCATACATTCGCGTTTTTCACATACTTGTTGAACTGATCCTGGGGTTTTTCTGGTTTGGATCACGTAGTTATGTGGTACCACACTGAAACAGTCGATTAAACGTCGTTTCGATCAATATTTTAGAGGATAACGCAAGTTAGGTCTCGGATAGGTCTGGGATTTGACCTCATCAGACTCATACCTTCGCACCCTTCACATACTCGTTGAACAGATCCTGGGTTATTTTCTGGTTTGGATCACATAGTAATGTGGTACCACACTGAAACAGTCGATTAAACCAGGTTTCGATCAATATTTTTGAGGATAACGCATGTTAGGTCTAGGTTAGGCCTGGGATTTTCACTCATCAGACTCATACTTTCGCATTCTTCACATACTTATCGAACGGATCCTGGGTTTTTTCTGGTTTGGATCACGTAGCAATGTGGGACCACACTGAAACAGTCAATTAAACCTGGTTTCGATCAATATTTTAGAGAATAATTCATGTTAGGTCTAGGTTAGGTCTGGGATTTGCTCTCATCGGGCTCATTCTTTCGCATATTTCTCATACATGTAGAACAGATCCTGGGTTTTTTCTGTTTTGGATCACGTAGTAATGTGGGACCACGCTGAAACAATCAATTAAACCTGGTCTTGATAAATATTTTAGAGGATAACACATGTTAGGTCTGGGTTAGGTCTAGGATTTGCCCTCATCAGGCTCATACTTTCGCATATTGCTCAGACTTCATGGCTAGATCCTGGGCTGTTTCTGGATTGTATCACGTAGTAATGTGGTACCACGCTGAAACAGTCAATTAAACCTGATTTCGATCAATATTTTAGAGGATAACGCAAGTTAGGTCTGGGATAGGTCTAGGATTTGCCCTCATCAGGCTCTTACTTTCGCTTATTTCTCATACTTCATGGCTAGATCCTGGGCTATTTCTGGATTGGATCACGTAGTAAAGTGGTACCACACTGAAACATTCAATGAAACCTGGTCTGAATAAATATTTTAGAGGATAACGCATGTTAGGTCTAGGTTAGGTCTGGGATTTACTCTCATCAGGCACATTCTTTCGCATATTACTCATACTTGATGGCTAGATCCTGGGCTTTTTCTGGATTGGATCACGTAGTAATGTGGTACCACACTGAAACATTCAATTAAACCTGGTCTTGATAAATATTTTAGAGGATAACGCATGTTAGGTCTGGGTTATGTCTAGGATTTGCCCTCATCAGACTCATACTTTCGCAGTCTTCACATACTTGTTGAACAGATCCTGGGTTATTTTCTGGTTTGGTTCACGTAGTAATGTGGTACCACACTGAAACATTCAATTAAACCTGGTCTTGATAAGTATTTTAGAGGATAACGCATGTTAGGTTTGGGTTAGGTCTAGGATTTGCCCTCATCAGACTCATAGTTTCGCATTCTTCACATGCTTCTTGAACGGATCCTGGGTTTTTTTCTGGTTTGGATCACGTAGTAATGTGGGACCACACTGAAACATTCAATGAAACCTGGTCTGGATAAATATTTTAGAGGATAACGCATGTTAGGTCTAGGTTAGGTCTGGGATTTGCTCTTATCAGGCTCATTCTTTCGCATATTTCTCATACTTGAGGGCTAGATTCTGGGCTTTTTCTGGATTGCATAACGTAGTAATGAAGTACAACACTGAAACAGTCAATTAAACCTGGTTTCCATCAATATTTTAGAGGACAACGCATATTAGGTCTAGGTTAGGCCTGGGATTTGCCCTCATCAGGGTCATACTTTCGCAGTTTTAACATACATGTTGGCCTGATCGAGGGTTTTTTCTGCTTTGGATCACGCAGTAAAGTGGTGCCACACTGAAACATTACATTAAACCTGGTTTCCATCAATATTTTAGAGGACAACGCATGTTAGGTCTAGGTTAGGCCTGGGATTTGCCCTCATCAGGATCATACTGTCGCAGTTTTAACATACTTGTTGAACGGATCCTGGGTTTTTTCTGGTTTGGTTCACGTAGTAATGTGGTACCACACTGAAACATTCAATTAAACCTGGTATTGATAAATATTTTAGAGGATAACGCATGTTAGGTTTGGGTTAGGTCTAGGATCTGCCCTCGTCAGGCTCATACTTTCGCATATTTCTCATACTTCATGGCTAGATCCTGAGCTGTTTCTGGACTGTATCAAGTAGTAATGTGATACCACGCTGAAACAGTCGATTAAACCTGGTTTCGATCAATATTTTAGAGGGTAACGCAAGTTAAGTCTGGGATAGGTCTGGGATTTGACCTCATCAGACTCATACTTTCGCGTTTTTCACATACTTGTTGAACAGATCCTGGGTTTTTTCTGGTTTGGATCACGTAGTAGTGTGGTACCACACTGAAACAGTCCATTAAACTTGGTTGCGATCAATATTTTAGAGGATAGCGCATGTTAGGTCTGGGTTAGGTCAAGGATTTGCCCTCATCAGGCTCATTCTTTCGCATATCTCTCAAACTTGATGGCTAGATCCTGGGCTTTTCTGGATTGCATCACGTAGTAATGTGGTACCACACTGAAACATTCAATTAAACCAGGTCTTGATAAATATTTTAGAGGATAACGCATGTTAGGTCTGGGTTATGTCTAGGATTTGCCCTCATCAGACTCATACTTTCGCATTCTTCACATACTTGTTGAACGGATCCTGGGTTTTTCTGGTTTGGATCACGTAGTAATGTGGGACCACACTGAAACAGTCAATTAAACCTGGTTTCGATCACTATTTTAGAGAACAATTCATGTTAGGTCTAGGTTAGCCCTGGGGTTTTCACTCATCAGACTCATACTTTCGCATGCTTCACATACTTGTTGAACTGATCCTTGTTTTTTTCTGGTTTGTTTCACGTAGTAATGTGGTACCACACTGAAACATTCAATTAAACCTGGTCTTGATAAATATTTTAGAGGATAACGCATGTTAGGTTTGGGTTAGGTCTAGGATTTGCCCTCATCAGGCTCATACTTTCGCATATTTCTCATACTTCATGGCTAGATCCTGGGCTGTTTCTGGATTGTATGAGGTAGTAATGTGGTACCACGCTGAAACAGTCAATTAAACCTGGTTTCGATCAATATTTTAGAGGACAACGCAAGTTAGGTCTGGGATAGGTCTGGGATTCGCCCTAATCAGGCTCATACTTTCGCGTTTTTCACATACTTGTTGAACTGATCCTGGGTTTTTCCTGGTTTGGATCACGTAGTAATGTGGTACCACACTGAAACATTAAATTAAACCTGGTCTTGATAAATATTTTAGAGGATAACGCATGTTAGGTCTGGGTTAGGTCTGTGATTTGCCCCCATCAGGGTCATACTTTCGCAGTTTTAACATGCATGTTGACCTGATCGAGGGTTTTTTCTGGTTTGGATCACGTAGTAATGTGGGACCACACTGAGACAGTCAATTAAATCAGGTTTTGATCAATATTTTAGAGAATAATTCATGTTAGGTCTAAGTTAGGCCTGGGATTTTCACTCATCAGACTCATACTTTCGCATTCTTCACATACTTGTTGAACGGATCCTGGGTTTTTTCTGGTTTGGATCACGTAGTAATGTGGGACCACACAGAAACAGTCAATTAAACCTGGTTTCGATCAATATTTTAGAGAATAATTCATGTTAGGTCTAGGTTAGGTCTGGGATTTGCTCTCATCAGGCTCATTCTTTCGCATATTTCTCATACATGTAGAACAGATCCTGGGTTTTCTCTGTTTTGGATCACGTAGTAATGTGGGACCACACTGAAACAATCAATTAAACCTGGTCTTGATAAATATTTTAGAGGATAACGCATGTTAGGTCTGGGTTAGGTCTAGGATTTGCCCTCATCAGGCTCATACTTTCGCATATTGCTCATACTTCATGGCTAGATCCTGGGCTGTTTCTGGATTGTATCACGTAGTAATGTGGTACCACGCTGAAACAGTCAATTAAACCTGATTTCGATCAATATTTTAGAGGATAACGCAAGTTAGGTCCGGGATAGGTCTAGGATTTGCCCTGATCAGGCTCTTACTTTCGCATATTTCTCATACTTCATGGCTAGATCCTGGGCTATTTCTGGATTGGATCATGTGGTAAAGTGGCACCACACTGAAACATTCAATGAAACCTGGTCTGGATAAATATTTTAGAGGATAACGCATGTTAGGTCAAGGTTAGGTCTAAGATTTGCCCTCATCAGGCTCACAGTTTCGCGTTTTTCACATACTTGTTGAACAGATCCTGGGTTTTTTCTGGTTTGGATCACGTAGTAATGTGGTACCACACTGAAGCAGTCCATTAAACCTGGTTTCGCTCAATATTTTAGAGGATAACGCATGTTAGGTCTGGGTTAGGTCTGTGATTTGCCCTCATCAGGGTCATACTTTCGCAGTTTTAACATGCATGTTGACCTGATCGAGGATTTTTTTTGCTTTGGATCACGTAGTAAAGTGGTACCACACTAAAACAGTCAATTAAACCTGGTTTCGATCAATTTTAGAGGATAACGCATGTTAGGTCTGGGATAGGTCTGGGATTAGCCCTCATCAGGGTCATACTGTCGCACACTTGACATACTCGTTGATCAGATCCTGGGTTTTTTTCTGGTTTGGATCACGTAGTAATGTGGTACCACACTGAAACAGTCGATTAAACCTGGTTTCGATCAATATTATTGAGGATAACGCATGTTAGGTCTAGTTTAGGCCTGGGATTTTCACTCATCAGACTCATACTTTCGCATTCTTCACATACTTGTTGAACGGACCCTGGGTTTTTTCTGGTTTGGATCACGTAGTAATGTGGGACCACACTGAAACAGTCAATTAAATCTGGTTTTGATCAATATTTTAGAGAATAATTCATGTTAGGTCTAGGTTAGGCCTGGGATTTTCACTCATCAGACTCATACTTTCGCATTCTTCACATACTTGTTGAACGGATCCTGGGTTTTTTCTGGTTTGGATCACGTAGTAATGTGGGACCACACTGAAACAGTCAATTAAACCTGATTTCGATCAATATTTTAGAGGATAACGCAAGTTAGGTCTGGGATAGGTCTAGGATTTGCCCTCATCAGGCGCTTACTTTCGCATATTTCTCATACTTCATGGCTAGATCCTGGGCTATTTCTGGATTGGATCACGTAGTAAAGTGGTACCACACTGAAACATTCAATGAAACCTGGTCTGGATAAATATTTTAGAGGATAACGCATGTTAGGTCAAGGTTAGGTCTAAGATTTGCCCTCATCAGGCTCACAGTTTCGAATTTTTCATATACTTTTTGAACAGATCCTGGGTTTTTTCTGGTTTGGATCACGTAGTACTGTGGTACCATACTGAAACATTCAATTAAACCTGGTCTTGATAAATATTTTAGAGGATAACGCATGTTAGGTTTGGGTTAGGTCTAGGATTTGCACTCATCAGGCTCATCCTTTCGCATATTTCTCATACTTCATGGCTAGATCCTGGGCTATTTCTGGATTGGATCATGTGGTAAAGTGGCACCACACTGAAACATTCAATGAAACCTGGTCTGGATAAATATTTTAGAGGATAACGCATGTTAGGTCAAGGTTAGGTCTAAGATTTGCCCTCATCAGGCTCATTCTTTCGCATATTTCTCATACTTGATGGCTAGATCCTGGGCTTTTTCTAGATTGCATCACGTAGTAATGTAGTACCACACTGAAGCAGTCAATGAAACCAGGTTTCCATCAATATTTTAGAAGACAACGCAAGTTAGGTCTAGGTAAGGCCTGAGATTTTCACTGATCAGACTCATACTTTCGCTTTCTTCACATATCTGTTGTACGGATCCTCGGTTTTTTCTGGTTTGGATCACGTAGTAATGTGGTACCACACTGAAACATTCAATTAAACCTGGTCTTGATAAATATTTTAGAGGATAACGCATGTTAGGTTTGGGTTAGGTCTAGGATTTGCACTCATCAGGCACATCCTTTCGCATATTTCTCATACTTCATGGCTAGATCCTGGGCTGTTTCTGGATTGTATCACGTAGTAATGTGGTACCACACTGAAACAGTCTATTAAACCTGGTTTCGCTCAATATTTTAGAGGACAACGCAAGTTAGGTCTGGGATAGGTCTGGGATTCGCCCTAATCAGGCTCATACATTCGCGTTTTTCACGTACTTGTTGAACTGATCCTGGGTTTTTTCTGGTTTGGATCACGTAGTAATGTGGTACCACACTGAAACAGTCAATTAAACCTGGTGTTGATAAATATTTTAGAGGATAACGCATGTTAGGTCTGGGTTATGTCTAGGATTTGCCCTCATCAGACTCATACTTTCGCAGTCTTCACATACTTGTTGAACAGATCCTGGGTTATTTTCTGGTTTGGTTCACGTAGTAATGTGGTACCACACTGAAACATTCAATTAAACCTGGTCTTGATAAATATTTTAGAGGATAACGCATGTTAGGTTTGGGTTAGGTCTAGGATTTGCCCTCATCAGACTCATAGTTTCGCATTCTTCACATGCTTCTTGAACGGATCCTGGGTTTTTTTCTGGTTTGGATCACGTAGTAATGTGGGACCACACTGAAACAGTCAATTAAACCTGGTTTCGATAAATATTTTAGAGAATAATTCATGTTAGGTCTAGGTTAGGTCTGGGATTTGCTCTTATCAGGCTCATTCTTTCGCATATTTCTCATACTTGATGGCTAGATTCTGGGCTTTTTCTGGATTGCATAACGTAGTAATGAAGTACAACACTGAAACAGTCAATTAAACCTGGTTTCCATCAATATTTTAGAGGACAACGCAAGTTAGGTCTGGGATAGGTCTGGGATTCGCCCTAATCAGGCTCACAGTTTCGCGTTTTTCACGTACCTGTTGAACAGATCCAGGGTTTTTTCTGGTTTGGATCACGTAGTAATGTGGTACCACACTGAAACATTAAATTAAACCTGGTCTTGATAAATATTTTAGAGGATAACGCATGTTAGGTCTGGGTTAGGTCTGTGATTTGCCCTCATCAGGGTCATACTTTCGCAGTTTTAACATGCATGTTGACCTGATCGAGGGTTTTTTCTGGTTTGGATCACGTAGTAATGTGGGACCACACAGAAACAGTCAATTAAACCTGGTTTCGATCAATATTTTAGAGAATAATTCATGTTAGGTCTAGGTTAGGTCTGGGATTTGCTCTCATCAGGCTCATTCTTTCGCATATTTCTCATACATGTAGCACAGATCCTGGGTTTTCTCTGTTTTGGATCACGTAGTAATGTGGGACCACACTGAAACAATCAATTAAACCTGGTCTTGATAAATATTTTAGAGGATAACGCATGTTAGGTCTGGGTTAGGTCTAGGATTTGCCCTCATCAGGCTCATACTTTCGCATATTGCTCATACTTCATGGCTAGATCCTGGGCTGTTTCTGGATTGTATCACGTAGTAATGTGGTACCACGCTGAAACAGTCAATTAAACCTGATTTCGATCAATATTTTAGAGGATAACGCAAGTTAGATCTGGGATAGGTCTAGGATTTGCCCTGATCAGGCTCTTACTTTCGCATATTTCTCATACTTCATGGCTAGATCCTGGGCTATTTCTGGATTGGATCATGTGGTAAAGTGGCACCACACTGAAACATTCAATGAAACCTGGTCTGGATAAATATTTTAGAGGATAACGCATGTTAGGTCAAGGTTAGGTCTAAGATTTGCCCTCATCAGGCTCACAGTTTCGAATTTTTCACATACTTTTTGAACAGATCCTGGGTTTTTTCTGGTTTGGATCACGTAGTAATGTGGTACCACACTGAAACAGTCCATTAAACCTGGTTTCGCTCAATATTTTAGAGGATACCGCATGTTAGGTCTAGGTTAGGTCTGGGATTTGCTGTCATCAGGCTCATTCTTTCGCATATTTCTCATACTTGATGGCTAGATCCTGGGCTTTTTCTAGATTGCATCACGTAGTAATGTAGTACCACACTGTAACAGTCAATGAAACCAGGTTTCCATCAATATTTTAGAAGACAACGCAAGTTAGGTCTAGGTAAGGCCTGAGGTTTTCACTGATCAGACTCATACTTTCGCATTCTTCACATACTTGTTGTACGGATCCTCGGTTTTTTCTGGTTTGGATCACGTAGTAATGTGGTACCACACTGAAACATTCAATTAAACCTGGTCTTGATAAATATTTTAGAGAATAACGCATGTTAGGACTGGGTTAGGTATAGGATTTGCCCTCATCGGGCTCATACTTTCGCATATTTCTCATACTTCATGGCTAGATCCTGGGCTATTTCTGGATTGGATCATGTAGTAAAGTGGTACCACACTGAAACATTCAATGAAACCTGGTCTGGATAAATATTTTAGAGGATAACGCATGTTAGGTCAAGGTTAGGTCTAAGATTTGCCCTCATCAGGCTCACAGTTTCGCGTTTTTCACATACTTGTTGAACAGATCCAGGGTTTTTTCTGGTTTGGATCACGTAGTAATGTGGTACCACACTGAAACATTAAATTAAACCTGGTCTTGATAAATATTTTAGAGGATAACGCATGTTAGGTCTGGGTTAGGTCTGTGATTTGCCCTCATCAGGGTCATACTTTCGCAGTTTTAACATGCATGTTGACCTGATCGAGGGTTTTTTTTGCTTTGGATCACGTAGTAAAGTGGTACCACACTAAAACAGTCAATTAAACCTGGTTTCGATCAATATTTTAGAGGATAACGCATGTTAGGTCTGGGATAGGTCTGGGATTAGCCCTCATCAGGGTTATACTGTCGCACACTTGACATACTCGTTGATCAGATCCTGGGTTTTTTTCTGGTTTGGATCACGTAGTAATGTGGTACCACACTGAAACAGTCGATTAAACCTGGTTTCGATCAATATTATTGAGGATAACGCATGTTAGGTCTAGTTTAGGCCTGGGATTTTCACTCATCAGA
The DNA here is from genome assembly GCF_051014445.1 of Colletes latitarsis. NCBI lineage: Eukaryota > Metazoa > Arthropoda > Insecta > Hymenoptera > Colletidae > Colletes > Colletes latitarsis. The sequence continues at coordinate 24,248,149 of NW_027488365.1, read as the reverse complement.
CTCATACTTTCGCATTCTTCACATACTTGTTGAACGGACCCTGGGTTTTTTCTGGTTTGGATCACGTAGTAATGTGGGACCACACTGAAACAGTCAATTAAATCTGGTTTTGATCAATATTTTAAAGAATAATTCATGTTAGGTCTAGGTTAGGCCTGGGATTTTCACTCATCAGACTCATACTTTCGCATTCTTCACATACTTGTTGAACGGATCCTGGGTTTTTTCTGGTTTGGATCACGTAGTAATGTGGGACCACACTGAAACAGTCAATTAAACCTGATTTCGATCAATATTTTAGAGGATAACGCAAGTTAGGTCTGGGATAGGTCTAGGATTTGCCCTCATCAGGCGCTTACTTTCGCATATTTCTCATACTTCATGGCTAGATCCTGGGCTATTTCTGGATTGGATCACGTAGTAAGGTGGTACCACACTGAAACATTCAATGAAACCTGGTCTGGATAAATATTTTAGAGGATAACGCATGTTAGGTCAAGGTTAGGTCTAAGATTTGCCCTCATCAGGCTCACAGTTTCGAATTTTTCACATACTTTTTGAACAGATCCTGGGTTTTTTCTGGTTTGGATCACGTAGTACTGTGGTACCATACTGAAACTGTCCATTAAACCTGGTTTCGCTCAATATTCTAGAGGATAACGCATGTTAGGTCTAGGTTAGGTCTGGGATTTGCTGTCATCAGGCTCATTCTTTCGCATATTTCTCATACTTGATGGCTAGATCCTGGGCTTTTTCTAGATTGCATCATGTAGTAATGTAGTACCACACTGAAGCAGTCAATGAAACCAGGTTTCCATCAATATTTTAGAAGACAACGCAAGTTAGGTCTAGGTAAGGCCTGAGATTTTCACTGATCAGACTCATACTTTCGCATTCTTCACATACCTGTTGTACGGATCCTCGGTTTTTTCTGGTTTGGATCACGTAGTAATGTGGTACCACACTGAAACATTCAATTAAACCTGGTCTTGATAAATATTTTAGAGGATAACGCATGTTAGGTTTGGGTTAGGTCTAGGATTTGCACTCATCAGGCTCATCCTTTCGCATATTTCTCATACTTCATGGCTAGATCCTGGGCTGTTTCTGGATTGTATCACGTAGTAATGTGGTACCACACTGAAACAGTCCATTAAATCTGGTTTCGCTCAATATTTTAGAAGAAAACGCAAGTTAGGTCTGGGATAGGTCTGGGATTCGCCCTAATCAGGCTCATACATTCGCGTTTTTCACGTACTTGTTGAACTGATCCTGGGTTTTTTCTGGTTTGGATCATGTAGTAATGTGGTACCACACTGAAACAGTCAATTGAACCTGGTTTCGATCAATATTTTAGAGAATAATTCATGTTAGGTCTAGGTTAGGTCTGGGATTTGCTCTTATCAGGCTCATTCTCTCGCATATTTCACATATTTGATGGCTAGATCCTGGGCTTTTTCTGGATTGCACAACGTAGTAATGTAGTACAACACTGAAACAGTCAATTAAACCTGGTTTCCATCATTATTTTAGAGAATAATTCATGTTAGGTCTAGGTTAGGTCTGGGATTTACTCTCATCAGGCTCATTCTTTCGCATATTACTCATACTTGATGGCTAGATCCTGGGCTTTTTCTGGATTGGATCACGTAGTAATGTGGTACCACACTGAAACATTCAATTAAACCTGGTGTTGATAAATATTTTAGAGGATAACGCATGTTAGGTCTGGGTTATGTCTAGGATTTGCCCTCATCCGACTCATACTTTCGCAGTCTTCACATACTTGTTGAACAGATCCTGGGTTATTTTCTGGTTTGGTTCACGTAGTAATGTGGTACCACACTGAAACATTCAATTAAACCTGGTCTTGATAAATATTTTAGAGGATAACGCATGTTAGGTTTGGGTTAGGTCTAGGATTTGCCCTCATCAGACTCATAGTTTCGCATTCTTCACATGCTTCTTGAACGGATCCTGGGTTTTTTTCTGGTTTGGATCACGTAGTAATGTGTGACCACACTGAAACAGTCAATTAAACCTGATTTCGATCAATATTTTAGAGCATAACGCAAGTTAGGTCTGGGATAGGTCTAGGATTTGCCCTCATCAGGCTCTTACTTTCGCATATTTCTCATACTTCATGGCTAGATCCTGGGCTATTTCTGGATTGGATCACGTAGTAAAGTGGTACCACACTGAAACATTCAATGAAACCTGGTCTGGATAAATATTTTAGAGGATAACGCATGTTAGGTCAAGGTTAGGTCTAAGATTTGCCCTCATCAGGCTCACAGTTTCGAATTTTTCACATACTTTTTGAACAGATCCTGGGTTTTTTCTGGTTTGGATCACGTAGTACTGTGGTACCACACTGAAACATTCAATTAAACCTGGTTTCGCTCAATATTTTAGAGGATAACGCATGTTAGGTCGGGGTTAGGTCTGTGATTTGCCCTCATCAGGGTCATACTTTCGCAGTTTTAACATGCATGTTGACCTGATCGAGTGTTTTTTTTGCTTTGGATCACGTAGTAAAGTGGTACCACACTAAAACAGTCAACTAAACCTGGTTTCGATCAATATTTTAGAGGATAACGCATGTAAGGTCTAGGTTAGGTCTGGGATTTGCTCTCATCAGGCTCATTCTTTCGCATATTTCTCATACATGTAGAACAGATCCTGGGTTTTTTCTGTTTTGGATCACGTAGTAATGTGGGACCACACTGAAACAATCAATTAAACCTGGTCTTGATAAATATTTTAGAGGATAACGAATGTTAGGTCTGGGTTAGGTCTAGGATTTGCCCTCATCAGACTCATACTTTCGCATTCTTCACATACTTGTTGAACGGATCCTGGGTTTTTCCTGGTTTGGATCACGTAGTAATGTGGGACCACACTGAAACAGTCAATTAAACCTGGTTTCGATCAATATTTTAGAGAATAATCCATGTTAGGTCTAGGTTAGGTCTGGGATTTGCTCTCATCAGGCTCATTCTTTCGCATATTTCTCATACATGTAGAACAGATCCTGGGTTTTTTCTGTTTTGGATCACGTAGTAATGTGGGACCACACTGAAACAATCAATTAAACCTGGTCTTGATAAATATTTTAGAGGATAACGCATGTTAGGTCTGGGTTAGGTCTAGGATTTGCCCTCATCAGGCTCATACTTTCGCATATTGCTCATACTTCATGGCTAGATCCTGGGCTGTTCCTGGATTGTATCACGTAGTAATGTGGTACCACGCTGAAACAGTCAATTAAACCTGATTTCGATCAATATTTTAGAGGATAACGCAAGTTAGGTCTGGGATAGGTCTAGGATTTGCCCTCTTCAGGCTCTTACTTTCGCATATTTCTCATACTTCATGGTTAGATCCTCGGCTATTTCTGGATTGCACAACGTAGTAATGTAGTACAACACTGAAACAGTCAATTAAACCTGGTTTCCATCAATATTTTAGAGAATAATTCATGTTAGGTCTAGGTTAGGTCTGGGATTTACTCTCATCAGGCTCATTCTTTCGCATATTACTCATACTTGATGGCTAGATCCTGGGCTTTTTCTGGTTTGGTTCACGTAGTAATGTGGTACCACACTGAAACATTCAATTAAACCTGGTCTTGATAAATATTTTAGAGGATAACGCATGTTAGGTTTGGGTTAGGTCTAGGATTTGCCCTCATCAGACTCATAGTTTCGCATTCTTCACATGCTTCTTGAACGGATCCTGGGTTTTTTTCTGGTTTGGATCACGTAGTAATGTGGGACCACACTGAAACAGTCAATTAAACCTGATTTCGATCAATATTTTAGAGCATAACGCAAGTTAGGTCTGGGATAGGTCTAGGATTTGCCCTCATCAGGCTCTTACTTTCGCATATTTCTCATACTTCATGGCTAGATCCTGGGCTATTTCTGGATTGGATCACGTAGTAAAGTGGTACCACACTGAAACATTCAATGAAACCTGGTCTGGATAAATATTTTAGAGGATAACGCATGTTAGGTCAAGGTTAGGTCTAAGATTTGCCCTCATCAGGCTCACAGTTTCGAATTTTTCACATACTTTTTGAACAGATCCTGGGTTTTTTCTGGTTTGGATCACGTAGTACTGTGGTACCACACTGAAACATTCAATTAAACCTGGTTTCGCTCAATATTTTAGAGGATAACGCATGTTAGGTCGGGGTTAGGTCTGTGATTTGCCCTCATCAGGGTCATACTTTCGCAGTTTTAACATGCATGTTGACCTGATCGAGTGTTTTTTTTGCTTTGGATCACGTAGTAAAGTGGTACCACACTAAAACAGTCAACTAAACCTGGTTTCGATCAATATTTTAGAGGATAACGCATGTTAGGTCTAGGTTAGGTCTGGGATTTGCTCTCATCAGGCTCATTCTTTCGCATATTTCTCATACATGTAGAACAGATCCTGGGTTTTTTCTGTTTTGGATCACGTAGTAATGTGGGACCACACTGAAACAATCAATTAAACCTGGTCTTGATAAATATTTTAGAGGATAACGAATGTTAGGTCTGGGTTAGGTCTAGGATTTGCCCTCATCAGACTCATACTTTCGCATTCTTCACATACTTGTTGAACGGATCCTGGGTTTTTCCTGGTTTGGATCACGTAGTAATGTGGGACCACACTGAAACAGTCAATTAAACCTGGTTTCGATCAATATTTTAGAGAATAATTCATGTTAGGTCTAGGTTAGGTCTGGGATTTGCTCTCATCAGGCTCATTCTTTCGCATATTTCTCATACATGTAGAACAGATCCTGGGTTTTTTCTGTTTTGGATCACGTAGTAATGTGGGACCACACTGAAACAATCAATTAAACCTGGTCTTGATAAATATTTTAGAGGATAACGCATGTTAGGTCTGGGTTAGGTCTAGGATTTGCCCTCATCAGGCTCATACTTTCGCATATTGCTCATACTTCATGGCTAGATCCTGGGCTGTTCCTGGATTGTATCACGTAGTAATGTGGTACCACGCTGAAACAGTCAATTAAACCTGATTTCGATCAATATTTTAGAGGATAACGCAAGTTAGGTCTGGGATAGGTCTAGGATTTGCCCTCTTCAGGCTCTTACTTTCGCATATTTCTCATACTTCATGGCTAGATCCTCGGCTATTTCTGGATTGGATCACGTAGTAATGTGGTACCACACTGAAACAGTCAATTAAACCTGGTTTCGATCAATATTTTTTGGAGAATAATTCATGTTAGGTCTAGGTTAGGTCTGGGGTTTTCACTCATCAGACTCATACTTTCGCATTCTTCACATACTTGTTGAACGGATCCTGGGTTTTTTCCGGTTTGGATCACGTAGCAATGTGGGACCACACTGAAACAGTCAATTAAACCTGGTTTCGATCAATATTTTGGAGAATAATTCATGTTAGGTCTAGGTTAGGTCTGGGATTTTCACTCATCAGACTCATACTTTCGCATTCCTCACATACTTGTTGAACGGATCCTGGGCTGTTTCTGGATTGTATCACGTAGTAATGTGATACCACGCTGAAACAGTCAATTAAACCTGGTTTCGATCAATATTTTAGAGGATAACGCAAGTTAGGTATGGGATAGGTCTAGGATTTGCCCTCATCAGGCTCATACTTTCGCATATTTCTCATACTTGATGGCTAGATCCTGGGCTTTTTCTGGATTGCATCACGTAGTAATGAAGTACAACACTGA